>NW_011494935.1:2829416-2830059 GCF_000754665.1 Bison bison bison | reverse complement strand
TCCGTACAATAGTTACAATATCAATACCTACCTCTCATAGATTTACTGTTCAATTCAGTTCAGTCACTCAGTCGTTTCCGACTCTTTGTGACCCCATGAATCACAGCACGCCAGGCCTCCCTGTCCATCACCAACTCCTGGACTTCACCCAAAACTCATGTCTATCGAGTCGGTGATGTCATCCAGCCATCTTATCTTATGTTGTCCCCTTCTCCTCCTGCCCCCAATCTCTCCCAGCATCAGAGTCTTTTCCAATGAGTCAACTCTTCGCATGAGGTGGCCAAAGTATTGGAGTTTCAGCCTCAGCATCAGTCCTTCCAATGAACACCCAGGACTGATCTCCTTTAGGATGGACTGGTTGGATCTCCTTGTAGTCCAAGGGACTCTCAAGAGTCTTCTCCAACACCACAGTTCAAAAGCATCAATTCTCCTGTGTTCAGCTTTCTTCACAGTACAACTCTCGCATCCATACATGACCACTGGAAAAACCATAGCCTTGATTAGACAGACCTTTGTTGACAAAGCAATGTCTCTGCTTTTTAATATGCTATCTAGGTTGGTCATAACTTTCCTTCCAAGGAGTAAACGTCTTTTAATTTCATGGCTGCAATCACCATCTGCAGTGATTTGGGAGCCCCAAAAA
>NW_011494935.1:2800179-2829316 GCF_000754665.1 Bison bison bison | reverse complement strand
CACGTCTGACACTGTTTCCACTGTTTCCCCATCTATTTCCCATGAAGTGATGGGACCAGATGCCATGATCTTCGTTTTCTGAATGTTGAGCTTTAAGCCAACTTTTGCACTCTCCTCTTTCACTTTCATCAAGAGGCTTTTTAGTTCCTCTTCACTTTCTGCCATAAGGGTGGTGTCATCTGCATATCTGAGGTTATTGATATTTCTTCCAGCAATCTTGATTCCAGCTTGTGTTTCTTCCAGCCCAGCATTTCTCATGATGTACTCTGCATATAAGTTAAATAAGCAGGGTGACAATATACAGCCTTGACGAACTCCTTTTCCTATTTGGAACCAGTCTGTTGTTCCATGTCCAGTTCTAACTGTTGCTTACTGACCTGCATACAGATTTCTGAGAGGCAGGTCAGGTGGTCTGGTATTCCCATCTCTTTCAGAATTTTCCACAGTTTTTTGTGATCCACACAGTCAAAGGCTTTGGCATAGTCAATAAAGCAGAAGTAGATGTTTTTCTGGAACTCTCTTGCTTTCTCGATGATCCAGCAGATGTTGGCAACTTGATCTCTGGTTCCTCTGCCTTTTCTCAAACCAGCTTGAACATCTGGAAGTTCACAGTTCACGTATTGTTGAAGCCTGACTTGGAGAATTTTGAGCATTACTTTACTAGCGTGTGAGATGAGTGCAATTGTGCAGTAGTTTGAGCATTCTTTGGCATTGCCTTTCTTTGGGATTGGAATGAAAACTGCCCTTTTCCAGTCCTGTGGCCACTGCTGAGTTTTCCAAATTTGCTGGCATACTGAGTGCAGCACTTTCACAGCATCATCTTTCAGGATTTGAAATAGCTCACCTGGAATTCCATCAGTGATTAGTGCAAGGAGGTCCAACCAGTCCATCCTAAAGGAGATCAGTCCTGGGTGTTCATTGGAAGGACTGATGCTAAAGCTGAAACTCCAATACTTTGGCCACCTCATGCAAAGAGTTGACTCATTGGAAAGGACCCTGATGCTGGGAGGGATTGGGGGCAGGAGGAGAAGGGGACGACAGAGGATGAGATGGCTCGATGGCATCACCGACTTGATGGGCATGAGTTGGAGTGAACTCTGGGAGTTGGTGATGGACAAGGAGGCCTGGCGTGGTGTGATTCATGGGGCTGCAAAAGTAGGACACGACTGAGCAACTGAACTGAACTGAACTGAATCACATAAAATTTCTCGTCACAGCTTTATCTAATTGAACCTGGGCCTCAGCTTAGTACACAAGGTCTTCACGACCTGGCTCCACCCACATCACACCACCATAAACCCTGTGATCCAACTGCACATAAAAACTTGTAATCTTTCTGCCTAGAAGTTTCTTTCTATGACCCCATCCTTTCCACTCTTCCCTCAAGACCCAATTCAACTATCATCTCTTCAAGGAAGCCTTCACCCACCAACAAGTCTGATGTCACTATTTCTCCTTTATGCTCTAAACACCATGCTTCCTGCACCTCTCATAGCTATAACTAATTGTTGGTTTACCCATCTCCCATATTAGACTATGAATCTCTTGAGAGCTAGAGGATTTGTGTGTGTGTGTGTGTGTTTTAATTTTGGCACATGAGTTGGTTGTCAATAAATGTTTGTGGATTGACTGAATGAATAAATGAACCAGTGAATGAATGAATGAATTGTACCATTTTCCTAGAAATCCTCTCAAGGACTGATGAGTAGTAGAATCAGGCCTGAAGTGTAGGTTTTCAAACATCCAATCTAGGGTTCCTTCTGGTAGTAACCCAGCTTGCCACAGTGGTTTGGCCTGATAAACACTACAGAACAAATGTTTTCCCTCCTGGGAAATTTTATTTCCAATTCCAGGATTCCCAGGTGTCTTGGACAATTTTCAAAACAATGAAGAGGAGCAATATGAAAATGAAAGGGCTCAGGAGGTGCAAAGTCTCTCAGGAATCAAACTTCCACTGGGTTTCTAGTATATCATTCAGTTCTTCTTAGATTTTCTCCCAAGGGTTTGCCCTGGTGAGAATTGCAGCTTTCCTAGCACAGCCCCATTATTCCAGGCAATTTTGTCTCCCCAGGAGGTCCCTGATGGACCATAAAGGCACTTAACATCCTAACTTGACAACCACCATAAATTACCAGGTCCAACCACGACTCAGGAAAACACCAGCAGTTTTGCTTTTCTCAAATCTGTGACTGTTAGGTGACTGGTCAGTAGCAACCAGCTCCTTAGTGAAGAGGGTCACAGTCCAGGGTCCCAACTTGGGGACCACTGGCAAAGCGGACTTGGATATTGGCTTCCCCAGGTCCAGATACTTCTTTTAAGTGTTTACTTTCTAGCATGCCTGGCTTCATACTCCTGCCTTGCTTCCTTCCTGGGGAAGTAGAAAGAGTGCTGAACTGGGGACAACGGTTCTGCCACTAACCAGCTGTGTGGCCTTGGGGAAGTCATACAACCACTCAGGGCTCCAGGTGTCCTATTTGTGAAAAAGACTGGGTTCAAGTTTATCTCTAAGGTTGCTTCTAATTTTAAGCACTCTACAACCTTGCTACATTGTGCTGTCCACAGACCAGAAGCATCAGCATCCCCTAGGAGCTTGTTAGAAACACAGAGCCTCAGGCCCCACCCAGAACCCCTTGAACTAGCATCTACATTTTACCAAGACCAAAGGTATAGGAAGGGATTCCTATATGCTCCATATTTAGGAAGCACTGCTCTAAGAGACTACACTTTTAACTGCAGGTTTGAGTCTCCCCTCTTTCTAGAAAAGTACTTATGAATTTGCACAAGAGCTGTATTTACATAGATTAATGTCACTCAGAGGAGGTGGAAAGATGGCATTTTGAATAGGGTTTATTAGATCATATTGCCTAAATAAACTAAATTGGATTCTTTTTCTCCATTCTTCCTTTCTTCCTTCACTTCTTCTCTTCTCTTCTCTCCTTCCTTCCTTCTTTCCTTCCTACCAGAAAATGGAGAGAAGAAAGATCTTATTATCTTGCAATAAGAGAATTATCTAACTTCCATCTTCCCAGGAGCCCCTGTTGCCTCTGGGATAATCCCTGCCAGTGTGGCCTGACACTTGTCCTAGAAGGCAGCCTCCTGCAGCCTCTAGCTGAGGAGGCAGAAGAGAGATCCTGGTAGTGAGAGAATGAGAAGCAGGAAAGACAACAGAGAGGATTCTTCAGGGAGCCAGGCCCCCCTGAGTAAACTAAAAACAAACATTCTGGATGGCTTTTCTCTGCTCTTGCCAAAATTTCCCTTCTGGGAATAAGGCCACAAGGACCCTCTGTGGGCGCCATGCTTAGGCAGCCTCAGGGCAGACTCAGAGATTAAAGCTACCCGCTGCTGTATACTGTGGGTCAGATCAGATCAGATCAGTCGTTCAGTTGTGTCTGACTCTTTGAGACCTGTATGCAGCCCCTAATAGAAGATGAATGTCCATTTGTCTGAGGAGAAGCTGAAAATGAGCACATGAGTGTTCAGTCCACTCCCTATTTGTGAAAGTGGAGTCTGGCTTTGCCTATTTAGTATGTTCTTCTCCTCACCCTTTCAGGGAGACCAGATGTGTTCTTTGGCATATGCACATGGCAGAAAAAATGCAAAGAGGGAAAGAGGTACAAGGTTTAGGGATGATTAAGGTTTAGATTTAGATAGGTTTTTAGGTGCGTTTTTTAAATTTCTTTATTTTTAATCGAAGGATAATTACAATATTGTGTTTGTTTCTGCCATACATCAACTTGGATCAGCCATAGGCATACATATATCCCCTCCCTCTTGAGCCTCCCTCCCACATCCTATTAAGGTAAGCTTTAGAGAGAAATCCTGAGAACAGCTAAGGAAAGTAAGTGTTGTTAATGGGAGAGAAAAAATTGATGAAGTGTCCTTTAAACCAGTGGTTCTCAAACTGTGGTCCTAGGACTAATAACATCACTTAGGAATTTTCTAGAAATGCAAATTCTCAGACCTACTGAATCAGATACTCTGGGGAGAAGGTCCAGCAATCTTTATAAAATGTTCTCCAGGTGATTCTGATGCCTGTTTAAGTTCAAGAACTGTCACAAATTGTGTATTACTGCCATAGTGAATGAGAATGGGAAGTAAAAATTTTTATTTCATTTGAAATTTTTACATTCATTCTTTGACCACACTCTTTGGCTTTAAGACTGAAAGATGTGGGACCCTGACATGATGGGTTACACTTTTCCTCCTGATACTTACTGCAGGAAAGAGTGGTCTGATGCCACGTATCTTCATTCCATTTTTATGCAGAATCGCTTACAATTACTAGACTTCTATTTTGTTCCTGCATGGGCCAGTACTCCTACTTGGGAAACAAGTCACAGGATGTATTCAAAGTCAAAGGACTGCTCTTCCATGCTTGGGGTATTGTGCTCAAGAGCTGACATCTACAAAACCCTCTTTTCATTCAATAATGGATGGCACATTTAACTTCTACAAATGCAATCTGACCTAAAACTTTAACCGGAACTAGCCAGAAGTTAGGGGGCTGGAGAGAATATATCCCTGTGATCCAAGTTTTCCTATCTCCCACCAGTCTGTAAGAACAGAGGAATTTCAACACTAACTCAGATATTTCACTGCTTCTGTTCTACTTTGTTCACAGGAGACCTCAGCTTCCCAGAGACTACCATCAGCATCTCGTGTGATGTCATAAATCAGTCTGGCATTACCACGTGGCATCTGTCCCACACAGAAACACCCTCTGCTGGGCCGACCCTATCCAGCAAGTTTACACTCATAAGGAACACAGACTTGTAAAAAGAATATTACACTCTAGGGAGATTTCTGCAAACCTTTTCAAAAAAATAAAACCAAGACATGCAAACCATGTCTTAAAAAACATGAATATAATAGAAGTATATGGGAAAAAAAGTAAAATTGCTTTCTCTCACTCCTGACTATCCAACTCTCAAAATTTGTGTGAATCTTTTTAGAAATGTTTCATGCATTAATTAGCATACATATTCTTTTTTACTCACACAAATAGGACCATTTTGTGCATACTGTTATATACTTTGCTTTTCTAATAGACTGGAAATGATTTAGCACATCCTTTTTAATGGCTGCATAATATTCTGTCATATGAAAATGCCATAACTGGAATAACCAATCCTATTTATCTCTCTTTCCAATTTCCTCTTTTACAAACAATGTTGCAAGGAATATTTTTGTAGCTATAATCTGGTATACTTTTGTGAATGTATATGTGGATTGAACCCTTACCCATCGATCAAAGGGTATACGCATTTACAATTACCATTGATATTGCCCAAATGCCCAACTAAAACATAACATTCAGTAACATGCTCACCGACTATAAATGAGTCTATTCCTTTATTCACTCAACAACATGTGGTATTACCAAACTTTTTAGATTTTTGCCCATCTGATACATGAAAAATGGCATCTCATTGCTTAGATTTGCATGTCTTTAATTAGGAGAAAGTTGAAAATCTCTTTATACACTTATGGCTATTTGCATTTGTTTTTATGTGAACTGTCTTTCATATCCTTTGCCCATTTCTTGGTTGGTTTGTTCATATTTATTCTTATTGATTTGTATGAACTGTTTATAAAATACGGAAATTACTTTTTAGTCTGTTGTATGTGTTGCAAACAGTGTGTACCATTTTATTGTTATCTCTGACTTTGTAGAATTTGCTTCCATAAAGGCATCTGAATTTTTATGTAGTTGAATTTATTAATTTTTTGCTCTCTGAAGACAGTTGTGATGTGGAAAGAGTAGGCAATGAATAAGCATTTGCTTGGCTAGTTTGTCCTTTGTGGTGCCAGAGTCTTGAAGTTGATTTGAGGCTGAGAGAAGGGTGGATGGAAGACTATGGATTGTGTGTCCACCTGTTGTAAGTGCCAGGAATGATGCTGAGTCAGTCTTTCCAACAGACCCAGAATGATACCCCTTTCGTGTCTCACCTTTGGTGAAAAAGATGGCCCATCTGTTTGATTCTCCTTTACACTCACAGAAAATTCTTTTTCTGGTGCCTCATGATCCTCTGCAATCTGACCGTGCTGAGGTCACTAAAGGCCATTGGGCAAATTTTAAACTCTGAGCCTCCAAGAGATTAAGCTGGAGTTCCTACCTCTTTCCTCTCAGGGAGCGACTGTGCTCCCAACTATATAAGGGCAAATAGCTCAGCCATCTCACCCCAGAACAAATCAAGGCCTCTTCATACTAATGGAGGAGTGGGTAATGAGTCCCAGATTCAACCAAAATGTCCTGTTACAAAACTAATGAACCAACTGATCACCCCTCAAGCCTTCCAGAGGAATATGTCAACGTAATTGAATCTTTTATTGGTGGCATTTGAAGAAACATAAAAAGGGAAGTGAAAACATAACAAGTTCTGTTGGAAAAGACACTTGTAGGCAGGGTAGAGGGAGGCATGGGTACATTTGTCCAGGTGTGACTGGCAAAGCCCATTAACAATTCCCAAAGGAATAAAAACAAAATCCATGTACTAGTCTAATCTGTGTGTGTGTACATGTATGTATGTATGTGTGTGTGTGTGTGTGTGTGTGCTTAATCTAGGTGCAGTTGCTCACAGAGTACTGCATGCAGAGGCCTTGCACTCAGCACTTCAGACCAGAGTTCCTGTTGTCAATGGCTGCTCCTGAAACCCACAGAAGCACGGCTCATGACACTTCAATTCAAGATGGCAATGGGGACTCCCCTATACCCACCCCCTGATAAAGGATACAAGACAAAAGGCTCAAATACCACAAACTAGGGTGACCTACCTAGGCTTCATTCTCAAAGAAGGTCAGAGATGCCTACTCAAGGAAAGGGAAGCAGTCATTTTCAGCCTTTCCCCTCCTAAAACTAGAAGACAGCTTAGAGGGGTTTTCCTGGGGGTGCATGGGTTTTGCCTCATCTAAGTTCCTAACTATGGTCTAATAGCTAGGCCTCTGTATAAAATGTTGAAAGGAAAAGATGATGATCCTTTTGAATGGAATTCAGAATCTCTCAAGAACTCAAAAAGCAACTACTTTTAGAAGGAGGCCCTTGCCCTAAATCTGCCATCTCAGATTTAAGTTAAACCCTTTGACCTTTACATTCATGAGAGAAGAGGAATCATCTTTGGTCCCTCAAAAACTGGGACCCTTTGCTTAGCTCATTGCTTATTTCTCTAAACAATTAGATCAACCCACCAAGGATGGCTTCCTTGCCTGTGGGCAGTAGCAGGTACTACAACCCTGCTATGGGAGGGTATTGAGACTCCTAGAAGCAGTGCAGTGTCCGAGAAAAATAGCAGTGATTCACTGTAGGGGTCATCATAAAGGAAATGCAGAACTAATAAAAGGGCAACACCAAAGTGGACAAAACTGCGAAAAGGGCCACAATAGAACCAGGAACTTGGCAATTATCCTTCATACCTAAGAGGCCAGATCCATCCAATTACTCTCCAGTCTATACAAAAATAGAATTAAACCAAGTCCAGAAATGGGCTTCAGTAGAGATCTAGGAGGCCATGTGTGGCTAGTTAATAAACAAAGGCAGCATTTCTTTCCCAAAACCACCAGTTATCAAGCCATTAAGGAGGTTCATCAAGGAACTCACTGTAAGTGGGAAGTCCTATATAATTGGTTAATTGAGGTCATGGTGACTCCTGGCATGAAAGTGTAATTAGATAGTTGATACATACTCCACCTTCACCATGAACAACCCCAGCACTAGACCCCCTCCACAGAAACCCCCGGATAAGGTCCATTCAGACCAGATGGACCTATCCTGGGGAAGACAGGCAGATCGATTTCACTGTCACACTGAGAACATCGGGCAGCTTCAGATACCTGAAGCTGGTGGGTATGGTGCTAGTGGACATGTTTTCAGGGTGGGTAGAAGCATCACCTTGCGAGAACTGAAATGGCAGTCAAAGTGGCTAAAGTATTACTAAAAGAGATAATGCCCAGGTTTGGGCTCCCAGGATTTGGACAAAGGTAACAACACAGCATTCATGTCTCAAATGACAGAAGGGATACGAGTGCCCTGAACCTTACATTCGGCCCCAAGACCTCAATAATCAGGGAAAGTAGAGAGATTCAATTGGACCTTAAAATGAACCTTAGCCCAGATACACCAGGAGACTCAAGAAAATTGGATTAAGTTACTCCCAATTGCCCTGTTTCACATGAGGTTACTTCCAAGAGATATGTTAAAGGTAAGTGGTGCATCTGAACTTATGTATGGTAGACCCATTCCCAAGCCTCATGAGAGAAAGAACATCTTAGCCCTGTTGAAATGGAACAACGCACCATCTGCACCATGAACAAAAGAAATGGAACAAAAGAAACACGGCTTTCTAGGTAGGAGAAACCAGGAATATGGTTTCCACATTTCATATTGCATGAGAAACCCTTATGGAATATGGTAACCGGGTGCTGCCCACACCCACTGGCTGTCCACTCCTACTGGTCAGGAGATGGGGTGAAGCTAAAGACCTGGAAAACCAGCATTCCATAAGACCAACTCACTCTTAATTGGAACAGAGCTCACTTGGTGATCCTGACCACTCATTCTGCTCTGAAGCTGCGACTGGGGTTACTCTGTGGCAACATCACACTCAAGTGAAAAGGCCTCCAAGCCCCAAACTCCAGAAAGACAAACTGGGGCAATGGACCCCCTGGACTACTCACGTGAACTTCTCTCTGACCTGAAGCTTCTCTTCCAAACAACAACAAAAGTGTGACCGCGGATTTTCAGAAAGGACAGAACTTCACTGACAGTTGGATATGTATATATATATCATGCCCAAATTGAAATAGGAAAGGACCACTAACTGCAGGAACCACCATACTCATAGGGGTGCTAATGACCTTGGCCAGGGAACCATATATAACACTATCACCATAAAAAAGGTAACTGCCATGGTGGCAAATGAGAGCAGCTTCACCTTCAAACTATTCAGCATAATTTGACCAAAAAAATCTGGAGTGTGGTAAAACAGGCCCTTCCTAGCGTCACTTGATTTTTACCTTTCCTGGGCCCCCATAATGACCACTATTCTCTTGCTAATATTTGGGCCATGCATCCTAAACTGTCTGTTATACTTTGTTTCCAAAGGTCAGAACCTATAAAACTTCAAGTATTTGTCACTCAGGGCTCAGGCCTGGTGACAATCAAACACATTTAAAAGCAGCTGGGGAGAAGCTCTGCTCCTCTACCCGGGGCTATTGCTGCTAAGTCGCTTCAGTCATGTCCGACTCTGTGCGACCCCAGAGACGGCAGCCCACCAGGCTCTCCCGTCCCTGGGATTCTCCAGGCAAGAACACTGGAGTGGGTTGCCATTTCCTTCTCCAATGCATGAAAGTGAAAAGTCAAAGTGAAGTCACTCAGTCGTGTCCGACTCCTAGCGACCCCATGGGCTGCAGCCTACCAGGTTCCAGGCAAGAGTACTGGAGTGGGGTGCCATTGCCTTCTCCAACCCGGGGCTATTAGGACACCACAAAGCAGCAGAAAGTGGACCTTCACCCCTCAGCGCCCCTCAAGAACGAGGAGAAAGACAGAGGAGGGATCTGTCACCAGCAAAGCCCACTATCAATTCCTGCAGAATAAAAACAGAATCTGGGTAAAAAATAAAGTCTAACCTTTTTTTTTTTTTTTTCCTTTTTCCCTTGGTCTTAGTCTGGTTTCACTTGCTCATGGGGGCCCGTATGCAGAGGCCTTGACCCAGCACTTCAGACCTGAGTTCCTAGTGCTAAACGGTTGCACTCAATACCTTAAACCAAGATGGCGACAGCACCGGGCTGTGTGCAGAGATGTTGCATCCGGGACTACAAACTGGAGCGTGAGCGGCACAGCTGAGCCCTTCCCAAGAGAACTCCGCCCCCTCCCCACCCCACTGACAGAACCCTTTAAAGCAGCCCCACCCACAGCCTGCGGAGGAGAATGTGTGCTCTAGAGTGCAAGCTCACAGTCCTCCACCTTTAAATCAAAGAATAAACCTCCCTTTGCTTCTGAACCAAACTTGTTCTTGTTCTATTGGTGCAAGCACGACACTGGGCAGGAGGACCCTTGTTGGAGACCCACTTGGGAGGGTCGATGACTCAGTGGTCTTCCCCAGCGTCAACTCCCTCAATCATCCTCCACTTCCCAAACCATCTCACCTGACTCAAAACATGCCATTTTAATTTTACTTTTTTAACCACACCTATGGCAGCTGCTCAAAGAAGGCAATGGCACCCCACTCCAGTATTCTTGCCTGGAGAATCCCAGGGATGGGGGAGCCTGGTGGGCTGCCATCTATGGGGTCGCACAGAGTCGGACACAACTGAAGCAACTCAGCAGTAGCATGGCAGCTGCTGATCCCACCAGTTGCCACAGCAGGTGTCTGGAATCACACGTCAGAATGGAGATGGTTGAGAACCCTCTCTACCATACTGTTTCTGGTTGAATGGAGGGGGAGCAGCACCAAGCCACCTAAAGTGAAAAGCTTACATAACTCATATTCCACTGTAACCTATGTGTGCCTGATGCCAAGGAATGGGTATGAATTTTTCTTCACAGTCCCATTAGAAGAAACATGGCGTTACTTCAAGTCAAATAAAATCCAACCCTTAAGCCCTTGGGTGCCATGTTGATGGGAAATTCAATCTGAGTGATTCTGAGAGTCCTTCCACTCCCTAGATTCATACCCAACCTCCAGATAAAATCCTAAATTCTTGCTGAAGTGACTGTTTAAACCTGTGTCCTTTTTGAAGACAAGCAGTGCTTCCATGCTGCTCAAATCTCTGGGCTTTCTTTTGAAAGCCATGATCCAAGTGTTCTTGGAGATTCCATAACCTCTTCAGGGCACTGGGCAGAGGTAAAGCCTTGTCAACTATGGGACTTGGCAAAGCCCCTAACAGTTACCCAGTTGTGGTGGTAGATAGCACCCTTAAAGAGATAAATAAAATAAGACCATTAGGCTGGGACCTTATCCAATCTGACTGGTGCTCTTCTAAGAAGTGGGGATCAGGACATACACACACAGAGGACCATGTGAAGACATAGGGAGAAGACAGCCATCTACGAACCAAGAAGAGAGTCCTCAGAAGAAACCCATCCTGGTGACACCTTGATCTTGGACTTCAAGCTTCCAAAACTATGAGAAATAAATTTCTGTTGTTTAAGACTCCCACCCTGTGGTTCTTTGTTATGACAGCCCTAGAGAATTACCACACTTGGTGACTCACTTCTAATGAGTGAGTGAGAATGCAGTTAAAGTGACACAGCAGCACTTCCCAGGCTAGGTTAGGAAGGGTGACACAGCTCTGCCTGGCTCTCCCTCCCACGATGCTCGTCCGTGGAAACTCCACGTGGTGAAGAAGCAGCCCAGGCCACAGGAAGAGGTGTAGGTGTGCTGGCTGGAAGCCCCAGCCAAGGCCGCAGCTGGCAGCCAGGCATGTGAGTGAACAAACCATAAGAGGTCTGCAGCCGCCCCCGCAGAGTGGAGAAAACAAGACACTGTTCACACCCAACCGTGGCCAAACTGCCAATTCATGAGCAAAATAAATGTTGTTGTTGTTCTAAGTCACCAAGTTTTGAGATGTTTCTTTAAGCAGCAGTAGATTAAAAACAAACAAAACAGTCTTGAGATATCAGCATCTTCTGCCTCTCTAGTCTGAAGGAATACTTCCTGTCTCCTCCTCCCCCATTTCCAAAGATCCCATATAATCCTCAGTTTGCTTTAGCAAAACAATGTTGCTTCTCTTTCCAAGGAGTAGGATGGGAGGAGGAAAGCCTTATGCCAACCAGCTTTTCTTATTAATTCACATTAATACAGCAATATGAATACTCTCCATATGTCACTCAATTTCATGTGGAGGGTTAGATCTGCATAAGTAAGCAAGCTATTTCATCTTTATATTAATACAATGGTGATCAATGGGTTCCCTCTGACTGCTTCTGCTCTTGACTGATGTCAGCCTTGAGTTTACATTCAGTACTCTGCCACGTCCCCCAAAACAAACCCAGTTCTCCATACATTTGGAAATGAATGCAAGTTAACTTGAATTGGAGGATGGAGAGAGGTTTATATCACACACTACACAAGACCTGTTAGTCTTCCACAGACATCACTAGTTCCTATCTCCAGTCTTCCTGCAATCTATTCCCTCTCCCCAGGTGCCATGTCACCAAGACTCTTGTCTCCATCTCCACCCCCACCCTATCATTGAAATTCTACCTCCCCTCTGTTAGGGTATTACACCCAGCAAAATAAAAATCCCTGGGCAGCCAAATAGGAACAGTGATGTCCCTGAAGCATGCCCCTAAGGCTTTGATCTCATTCTAGCACACCCCAATCTCATTTTCATGCTGTTACTCATGTTACTTGTTTCTTTCCCTTGGCACTCAAGGAAATTGGCAAGAGTTACACTGTTTTCTCTTTGCTCCTCTGAAGAATGCAACCATGGCAGCCCTCCACCAAAGTCCCGAATGCCAAAGTCAACAATCAGGTGGAGAACCCAGAGCCAGTCATCCTGAATATGACATCCTCGTCCTGCTATGGCAGAAGCCTTACCTGCAAAAGGTGCACAGCCCACAGTTCCCAAACAGTAAGGAGCTGGGAATTCCCTGGCAGTCCAGTGGTTTGGGCTCCACACAGGCCACACTGAACAGCCAAAAAAAAGAAAAGAAACAGCAAGGAGCCAAGGCAGACACAAGAGGAAATGCTCCCAGTGTGTCCATCCCCATATTATTTGCCAGATACTGAGTATTGGAGTCTAGCCCTTACCCCAGAGATGGGCAAACTGTAGCAATCATGCCCGGGTATGGGCACCATAGATGCTGGTTGGTGAAAACCAACCACCTCCCAGACAGATGTAAGATGTAATAATTATAACAGGAACTCACAACTATTAATACCATTATTTTAGCACTTACTATGCAATAGGCATCAGGCCAAGCACTTTATGCACTATCTTAACGAATATTCAAAACAACCTTATGAGGGAGGAACTCCCATTTCAACCCACTCCAGTACTCTTGCCTAGAAAATCCCATGGATAGAGAAGCATGGTGGGCTATGGTCCAGGGGATTGCAAAGAGTCAGTCATGACTGAATGACTGAGCATGCAAGCACTCCTAGTTCACAGATGACAAAACTGAGGCTCAGAGAATGTTAAGTGGTTTATTTAAGACTACAGGGCTAATTAAGTCAGGTAACTAACGAGAAAATAAGGACAGGCCCTTGTCTCTTATCAAAGGCATCCAGCCCAAGAGGGCAGGGACCATCATGCCCCCCACAAGAACAGCTACCTCTCCTGAGTACATGTGTGCAGACCATTCAAGATGAGGTCTCTCCTCTATTGTTCACATCAACCCTAGCAGGAAGATGTGCTCACCATCGTCATCTTACTGATAAAAGATTTTAAACAGGAAATGATGTGACCTAATTTATATTGTCAAAGATCCCTCCAGCTCTTTGCCCAGATTCTTAAAGTCACTTCCTGCTGTGTGTGATACATGGAGGCAAAAGTGAAAGCATGGAAAGAAAGCAGTTACAGGGTTTATAATCATACAGGTGATGAGGTATTAGTAGCAGGGAGATGACGAGACTGATGAGAGATGCATGGTAGAGCTGGAAAACACAGGATTTCTGATCACTTGGATGGGGGTTAGAAACAACAAAGACATTGAGGAAGTTTTCTGGGTTTTTGAACTAAGCACATGTGGAGTCAACTGCAGTGGGTTCAACCAGTGGGATGGAATCAAGAATGCAGGTATGGACAGGTAA
The DNA here is from genome assembly GCF_000754665.1 of Bison bison bison. Taxonomy (NCBI): domain Eukaryota; kingdom Metazoa; phylum Chordata; class Mammalia; order Artiodactyla; family Bovidae; genus Bison; species Bison bison. The sequence continues at coordinate 2,815,565 of NW_011494935.1, read as the reverse complement.
GGGCAAGAGGTCTGTGAGTCATCCAGATGGGCTTACAGGTGGTTTTTAAAGGTAGACAGGTTTTAGGAGTCACTCCTCCATTTCAGTGAAGAACAGTCTGAAACATTCCTCCTCGACTTTATCACACACACGTAGATGAGTCATTTTTTATTTCTTTCCCTTGTTTTAATGCCACTCTCTGAAGAATGCTTACTAATTTACCCAAATCCCTACAGGTCACTTCTCATCATCTTTAGACGTCAGTTTACATTGCTTTGCCAGTGGAAGTTCCTGCAGAATTCAACATACAACATCAGAGCTGGCCTTCCCGGAGTTGACAGCCTGGTCCATCCAATCACTGGTGCCTGAGAACCAGGCTCACCTTCTCATATGACTCTATAAGATGCAGTGGTGCCCCTGCCACTGTGTAAATGCAGCATGTCCTGGTGAGAGGGCCCATTTCCCATTTCACCACAAGCTCACCAGCACTGGGTATTAACATCTTTGCCAAGTGAAAAGTGAATTATATCTTAATTGACATTACAAAATAAATCTTTTATAATGCAAAGCACAGTATAAACTCAAGTCCAGCACATAAAGTTAGCTAATTTGCACACAGTCTGCATGATGAGAATGTTTAGGATTACAGGGATAAAAGGGCATTCACTGGGCACTTGCTAAGTACTTGCTAAATCTCTTATAATTCAAGGATATAGTAATTCTGATATTAAGCTTGTGCCATCTCTGTAACTTAGCCTTTTGCTGTCTTTGAGGCAGTAAATCTATAACACCTTGTATCTTTGCTATTAACAAATGACGTATACTAAGAAGCTTTATCATGTAGAAGGATTGAACTTTCAGTCCCACCCTTACTAGCATGGGCATGTTCCCCTTGTGTATGCGTGCATGTGTGCTAAGTTGCTTCATTTGGGTCTGACTCTGTGTGATCCTCTGTACTGCAGCCTGCCAGACTCCTCTGTCCATGGGATTCTCCAGGCAACAATACTGAAGTGGGTTGCCATCTCCTTCTCCAAGGGATCTTCCGGACCCAGAGATCGAACCCGCCTCTCTTCCATCTACCTGCACTGGCAGGCAGATTCTTTACCACTAGCGCCACCTGGGAAGCCCCTTTGTTTATGAGGTGTGGTTTTAGTCAGCTGTATTAATCCAAAAGCTTGCTGATGCTCTTAGTCCTGGAGGTCCTTCAAGATGTGAACAGAAATCAGACATGTGGGAAAGTTTAAAAATACCGTCTAAGGGGAAAACCAGATTCCAGAACTTGGGAAATTAAGTTTGTTCAGAGCACAGTAAATCTAGAAGGAAATCTGAATGCAGGCTGAAGATTGTTGAGGTGGGAAGGAGGGACATTTCCTACATTGAATTAATCACTCCCACGGAAGAATATGTTGCATACACAGTAAACAATGAGAGATTTGTTCAGCTTGTGTACCACTTCAGTAGTTGGAGCAGTTGAGGAATAAGGTTGAAGTTAGATTTAGAAGAGAGTGACAATTTCATTTTCCAATTTCAGGTTTTTTACTTCTAATAGAATAGTTATATCTGAACGCAGTTACAATAGGCATCAAAGCAAGAGTTTTGGTAAGAGTGAGGGAAACGTTATTTTGTTTTGAAAGGATAATGAAGATGTCAATAGTTTTAAGAGATTAAAAAAAATTTTGGTGCCAAGTATAGAGTGTTACTATATTGGCTCAGAAGGTAAAGAATCTGCCTATAATGTAGGAGACTCAGGGATCCCTGGGTCAGGAGGATCCCCTGGAGAAGGGAATGCCTACACACTCCAGTATCCTTTCCTGAAGAATCCCGTGGATGGAGGAGTCTGGCAGGTTACAGTCCATGGGGTCACAAAGAGTCAGACATGACTGAGTGACTAACACCTTCTCTTTTCACTTTCATAGAGTATTATACATCCTGCATATCTATATACTCTGATAAGCAGTTTATATACCTTAATTAGCCCTCACAATTAACCCTCTGTGGTAGCTGTTGTTACTGTCTTGTTTTCAGACAAGGAAGCAGATGATTAGAGATATGAAGAAACTTGCTCCTGGACTTATAGTTACCACAGAGGGTTAATTGTGAGGACTAATTGAACCAGCGTTTCCCCACTGCTGAGGCTGGTGACAGCATTTAGAGCCTCAGTCCCTCTTCTGTCACTGAGGCATGATATGTCCTTTCTACTCATCTTTAAAAGGTTGAAAATTCACTTGGTTGGGAGAGGGAAGAGGGAGAGATGAAGGGGAAAGCAAAAAAGGAAAGAAGGTGAAACTCTTGATTAATAATGAGCTGTGCAAATGTTCCACACTCTGATGATTCTCACTAAAGATATTTCTTCAAGTGAATTTTGGGCAAGTCAGTCACTGGCTGTGGGTGTCAACCTAAGTCTGATCACTTTCCACTCCTTGGAAGTCTTCGTAAAAAGAATGACACTGGTCATCCCTTAAGAGCTAGAGAATGCGTCATATTTGGTGTCAGCATTCAGCTCCTACTCTCCTGACTTCCCTTTCCTTTGTCCTGTCCCTGTCGCCTGCCAGCCACCAGGTGGGCAGGTTGCTGCAGCAACATCTACAAGCAGGAAGCCCTGTGGCTGCTCGGGGTGAAGGCTCAGCACCCAGCAGCAGAACTTCACTGAAGTTGGGGCAAGATCTTTGGTTTTCTTTAGATCTTGAGTCTGGGGGAAGAGTCTGTGTTTGTTAACCAATCCCATGCATCAGAGAGTAGAATTCTCAGTAATGAAAATTACTGTTCTCTGTTACCTGTTCTATAAAAACTGGCCAGGAATTTTGCACTGTTTTCTCAAAGATACATTTAGGATTGATCTTAATTTCTGATAAAGCAGGCAACAGTTTCTGTTTTATTTCAAGGGTAATAGGAAGGCATTCCTTATTCCTCCAAACAGTTCTTTTTTCCCCAAGCCCATCAAAGAAGTATGACTTGCTCCCATTATTAATTCAGTCCTTTAGAATAAGCTCTGACCTCTTTGAAAATACAAACACATTGATGGAGATATTCCATTAAATCTCTATATCCTACTATGAACATCCATCATCAGATTGATCATTTTAATTATTCACTCAATCAGGAGAAAATCACCTTGAGTCTCTGCGACTCCATGTTCTCAGCATGGAAGTAGGAATAACAACTGTTACACAGACTGGATGGCACACCCTACATTCAGGGCACCATGCCTGGTACAAAGTTACTGAATCAGTGGCAGGTGGCGATGGTAATAGGAATGCCAGGAGCAGCAGTAGGAGTTGCTATTGTCTATACGGGAAGAGATGAGGAAAGATCAGACCACACTATACCTTAAAGGGAAAGGTGTGTTCAGAGGAAAAGTAGAAGACAAAGTCATCAACTAGGCCATTTTGATGAGAGCTGATCCTGGTGGCCATGTGGTAAATAGAATGACAATGATACCAACCACCAACTCAATATATGCCAGGTTCCAGGCACCTTGCTTCTCACACTGAATTCATATTTTTTCGATCCTCATAGAACTCAATGAAGTAGGTTGTACTAATATTCTCCATATACGATTAAGGACATTGAAGCTTAGAGAATGAAGCAACCAACCAGGAAGCAGCAGAGCCAAGAGCCAAACCAGCCCAGTCTGTAGGCAAAACCAAAGTCCAAGTAGTGAACTCTGCATTGCCCCCTGGGAAGAACTCTGGTTTTGAGCAGCCCATTCTTCACCCTGTTAATACAGAGGAGGGTGAGGGGCTGCGGGAGGGAGGGCTCTCTCGGCTCTTCTCTCTTCAGGGTCTGGAGATCATGGCCCTGCAGTGAGCAGGCAAGCCCTGGGCCAGGCAGGGCCAGATCTGAAGCCCTGCTATCTCCTTCATTTCATCAGGCTGCTGGGCAGCCGAGCACAGGAAATTAAAAGCAACTCATAGATCATAAAGCAAGGCACCAAGTGATCTCAGACAAAATCTGTCTCCCTTCCCTCCCTCTTCTCCCTCCTGTGAGAAGCTGGCTCTTAGCAGTTGGCTGCTGAACTTCTGCAGCGACCCAAACTGTTCTAGTTGTCAGTACCCCAGAGGCAAAGGAGGCTCTGCTCTCAGAGGGCTCTGAGGCCAAATGCCAGGACCTCACAGTGACAGCATTAGTGTGTGTGTGTGTGTGTGTGTGAGAGAGAGAGAGAGAGAGAGAGAGAGAGAGAGAGAGAGAAAGCACATGCATTATAGAAGGAGACAGAGGAAAGAGTGGCAGCCTTTATGGGGCAAACTGAGCTCAAAGGTAAAAGGAAGCCCAACTTGTAACTTTATTCCTTCTTGTAGGGTTGCACTTTGTACCCTGTGCTTATGTTCCTTGTTTTTACAAACAATACATACAGCAGCAACATCTCCTAGCTAAGATACCCTGTGACTGTGGACATTTGCCACTTCTGCTTGACCAGCATCCTTTCTGAGTTTTGGCTAAAATACCCCCTTTCCTTTAAAAAAAATTTTTTTTCATGTGGACCATTTTTTAGAGCCTTCATTGAATTTGTTACAATATTTCTTCCTTTTTTTATGTTTTCATTTTTTGGCCATGAGGCATGTGGGATCTTAGCTCCTCAACCAAGATCAACCCTGCATCCTCTGCATTGGAAGACAAAGTCTAAAACTCTGGACCACCAGATAAGTCCTCCCACTTTTCCTTCTTTGAAAAGTTTCCACTTACTTGCTCATGGTCCTGAGAAGATGGTCAATGATGACAATCAATGACTCCACATTACTTCAGCAGAGCAGGGCGAAGGGTGGTGGGAACCTCTTTAGCTTGGCAAAAGGCTGGGCTGATTCACCCACATGGGGATGCCCTGAAGAGGTACCCTCTGGTTCCTACTCAATGTGACCTGACTATTCAACTTTCTCTTCAGTTCTGTGAGCTATCCAGGATGCACTTAAAAATGTCCTTTAATTGCTTTTTAGCCAAAATCCATTTCTGTTTCTTAAAACCAAGGAACCCTAGTGAATGCCTTTGCTTTTTGAATGTCAAATAAAAATTAGTTTGAGGTTCCAACCTACATGTGATGCATGATCCTTATCCCTGCCCACCTTTCTGAGGATACCCTATTGCCTCTTGTCTTGATCATGTGTTTCCATTGAATTCTTTTAGTTTATGGATAATCTCAGCATTCTGTATGGGCTGTTTGTACCAATACAAACAAGAAACTCAGCACTTTCCTTGTAATTTCTTTCTTTTTTTCCCCTACCAAGACCCACTTATACAGGGATGTGTGTGTGTGTGTGTGTGTGGGTGTGGGTGTGTGTGTTTACTGAAGACAAAGAAGGTTTACAGCACTAATTCAGTTCAGTTCAGTCTCTCAGTCATGTCCAACTCTTTGTGACCCCATGAATTGCAGCACACCAGGCCTCCCTGTCCATCACCAACTCCCGGAGTTCACTCAGACTCATGTCCATGGAGTCAGTGATGCCATCCAGCCATCTCATCCTCTGTCGTCCCCTTCTCCTCCTGCCCCCAATCCCTCCCAGAATCAGAGTCTTTTCCAATGAGTCAACTCCTCTCATGAGGTGGCCAAAGTACTGGAGTTTCAGCTTTAGCATCATTCCTCTCAAAGAACACCCAGGACTGATCTCCTTTAGAATGGACTGATTGGATCTCCTTGTAGTCCATGGGACTCTCAAGAGTCTTCTCCAACACCACAGTTCAAAAGCATCAATTCTCCGGCACTCAGCTTTCTTCACAGTACAACTCTCGCATCCATACATGACCACTGGAAAAACCATAGCCTTGACTAGATGGACCTTTGTTGACAAAGTAATGTCTCTGCTTTTTAATATGCTGTCTAGGTTTGTCATAGCTTTTCTTCCAAGGAGTAAGCATCCTTTAATTTCATGGCTGAAGTCACCATCTGCAGTGATTTTGGAGCCCAGAAAAATAAAGTCTGACACTGTTTCCACTGTTTCCCCATCTATTTCCCATGAAGTAATGGGACCAAATGCCATGATCTTCGTTTTCTGAATGCTGAGCTTTAAGCCAACTTTTTCACTCCTCCTCTTTCACGTTCATCAAGAGGCTCTTTAGTTTTTCTTTACTTTCTGCCATAAGGGTGGTGTCATCTGCATATCTGAGGTTATTGATATTTCTCCCAGCAATCTTGATTCCAGCTTGTGCTTCTTCCAGACCAGCGTTTCTCATGATGTACTCTGCATACAAGTTAAATAAGCAGGGTGACAATATACAGCCTTGACGAACTCCTTTTCCTATTTGGAACCAGTCTGTTGTTCCATGTCCAGTTCTAACTGGTGCTTCCTGACCTGCATGCAGGTTTCTTAAGAGGCAGGTCAGACGGTCTGGTATTCCCATCTCTTTCAGAATTTTCCACAGTTTATTGGGATCCACATAGTCAAAAGCTTTGGCGTAGTCGATAAAGCAGAAACAGATGATTTTCTGGAACTCTCTTGCTTTTTCCATGATCCAGCAAATGTTGGCAATTTGATCTCTGGTTCCTCTGCCTTTTCTAAAACCAGCTTGAACATCGGTAAGTTCATGGTTCATGTATTGCTGAAGCCTGGCTTGGAGAATTTTGAGCATTACTTTACTAGCGTGTGAGATGAGTGCAACTGTGCGGTAGTTTGAGCATTCTTTGGCATTGCCTTTTTTTGGGATTGGAATGAAAACAGACCTTTTCCAGTCCTGTGGCCACTGCTGAGTTTTCCAAATTTGCTGGCATATTGAGTGCAGCACTTTCACACATCATCTTTCAGGATTTGAAATAGCTCCACTGGAATTCCATCACCTCCACTAGCTTTGTTTGTAGTGATGCTTTCTAAGGCCCACTTGACTTCACATTCCAGGATATCTGGCTCTAGGTGAGGGATCACACCATCGTGATCATCCAGGTCATGAAGATCTTTTTTGTACAGTTCTTCTGTGTATTCTTGCCACCTCTTCTTAATACCTTCTGCTTCTGTTAGGTCCCTACCATTTCTGTCCTTTATTGAGCCCATCTTTGCATGAAATGTTCCCTTGGTATCTCTAATTTTCTTGAAGAGATCTCTAGTCTTTTCCATTCTGTTGTTTTCCTCTATTTCTTTGCATTGATCACTGAAGAAGGTTTTCTTATCTCTCCTTGCTATTCTTTGGAACTCTGCATTCAGATGCTTATATCTTTCCTTTTCTCCTTTACTTTTCGCTTCTCTTCTTTTCACAGCTATTTGTAAGGCCTCCCCAGACAGCCATTTTGCTTTTTTGCCTTTTTTTTCCATGGGGATGGTCTTGATCCCTGTCTCCTGTACAATGTGAGGAACCTCAGAAGCACGCTGGCTGCGAAGGACCTCACAGAAGCGTGGCCAAAAGGAGCTACCCCACCTCCGAGGTCAGGGGTGGCGGCCAAAAGGAGCTACCCCACCTCCGAGGTCAGGGGCGGCGGCCGAGAGGAGCTACCCCACGTCTGAGGTCAGGGGTGGTGGCTGTGAGTGCCAGGCTGTGACGGCGCAGGAGCGGCCAAGAAGAGATAGATAGATACCCACGTCCGAGGTCAGGGGTGGCAGTCAAGAGGAGCTACCCCTTGTCTGAGGTCAGGGGCAGCAGCCATGAGTGCCAGGCTGCGACGGCACAGGAGCAGCCGAGAGGAGCTACCCCACGTCCAAGGAGCAGTGGCTGCACGGGTGCAGGAGGGCCAAGAGGAGCTACTCCACGTTCAAGGTCAGGAGGGACGGCGGTGAGGAGATACCCCTCGTCCAAGGTAAGGAGCAGCGGCTGCGCTTTGCTGGAGCAGCTGTGAAGAGATACCCCATGTCCAAGGTAAGAGCAACCCAAATAAGACTGTAGGTGTTGCAAGAGGGCATCAGAGGGTGCAAGAGGGCATCAGAGGGCAGACACACTGAAACCATAATCACAGAAAACTAGTCAATCTAATCACACTAGGACCACAGCCTTGTCTAACTCAATGAAACTAAGCCATGTCCTGAGGGGCAACCCAAGACGGGCAGGTCATGGTGGAGAGGTCTGACAGAATGTGGTCCAATGGAGAAGGGAATGGCAAACCACTTCAGTATTCTTGCCTTTAGAACCCCATGAACAGTATCAAAAGGCAAAAATGATAGGATACAGAAAGAGGAACTCCCCAGGTCGGTAGGTGCCCAATATGCTACTGGAAATCAGCAGAGAAATAACTCCAGAAAGAATGAAGGGATGGAGCCAAAGCAAAAACAATACCCAGCTGTGGATGTGACTGGTGATAGAAGCAAGGTCCAATGCTGTAAAGAGCAACATTGCATAGGAACCTGGAATGTTAGGTCCATGAATGAAGGCAAATTGGAAGTGGTCAAACAGGAGATGGCAAGAGTGAATGTCGACATTCTAGGAATCAGTGAACTAAAATGGACTGGAATGGGTGAATTTAACTCAGATGACCATCAATCTACTACTGTGGGCAGGAATCCCTTAGAAGAAATGGAGTAGCCATCATGGTCAACAAAAGAGTCTGAAATGCAGTACTTGGATACAATCTCAAAAATGATAGAATGATCTCTGTTCGTTTCCAAGGCAAACCATTCAATATCACAGTAATCCAAGTCTATGCCTCAACCAAGTAATGCTGAAGAAGCTGAAGTTGAACGGTTCTATGAAGACCTACAAGACCTTTTAGAACTAACATCCAAAAAAGATGTCCTTTTCGTGATAGGGGACTGGAATGCAAAAGTAGGAAGTCAAGAAACACCTGGAATAACAGGCAAATTTGGCCTTGGAATATGGAATGAAGCAGGGCAAAGTCTAATAGAGTTTTTTCCAAGAGAACGCACTGGTCATAACAAACACCCTCTTCCAACAACACAAGAGAAGACTCTACACATGGACATCACCAGATGGTCAATACCGAAATCAGATTCATTATATTCTTTGCAGCCAAAGATGGAGAAGCTCTAGACAGTCAGCAAAAACAAGACCAGGAGCTGACTGTGACTCAGATCATGAGCTCCTTATTGCCAAATTCAGACTTAAATTGAAGAAAGTAGGGAAAACCACTAGACCATTCAGGTATGACCTAAATCAAATCCCTTATGATTATACAGTGGAAGTGAGAAATAGATTTAAGGGACTAGATCTGATAGAGTGCCTGATGAACTATAGCACTAATACACACACCAAAAAAAAAAAAAAATGCAATCAAAAATTATATATCCCTATTCTTAAAATTCTACTAATGCACATTTCAAGCTCTAATATTCCCCAGCTAGAGTCCTCTCCCTTCTATTTCCTATCTCCCTTCAAATTCCCTCATGCAAACTGCCTATTTATTTTTATGAAAAAAAAAATCAGTTCTCTCTTCACCACTTTTTCTCCCACCAACTTTGTCCTCAGGGTCTCAAGATAGTTTTTCTCCAAAAGGGAATTCTGGGGCCAGGTGTTAACATAGGTCTACCCTGCTACAATGATTTCTGCAGACAGAATATTAGAATCAGACCAAATGACCTGTTCTGTCTCCTTCCAGTCATAAGAGCAATGAGTCTGGGCTCAGGAAGGGTCACAATCCTTCTTTCTACTTTATTTTATGTTAAATTAGATGGGGCGATCATCTCTGTAAGAACTCAGGGCTCTTTCAAAGGCCACAATCATTTCTCCCCAGAGGCAGAGGGCCCTGTAAGAGAGGGAAGCTGTGGGAATGGGAGCCACAGATGGGCTGAGGATGTGGCCAGGGGCCAGCAGTGATTCTGGATAGGGTGGGTGTCTGGCTGGTGCCTGCTTTCTCCCTCTGATGAATCTTTCCCACGTTACTTTGTAAGCAATAAAGCTGGGACACATGGTGGGGGATTGATTATGTACAATCATTAACACAATCATTCTCTAGAACTCTTCCTTCTCACTTATCATTCATTCAATAAACACATATTAAATTCCTTCTCTGTAACCAGCAATAGGCACAAAAGCAAAATAAGACCAAGTCCTTGTCCACAAGAGTCTAAGACTCTATTGGGAGATCTGTAGGGAAGAAACAGGCAGTTATTCAAAAGTAGGGTAAGTTCTGGGTAATAGCTATTGAGCATCTTTGATGTGCCAGGCTTTCTCAATTACTTGAGATTCAAGGGAAATAAGACATATCTCTGAAAAAAAAACCTGTGAGTTTGCTTATGTGTTGGGTGCCTGGAGGACAGGGAAAGTGGGCAGGAAAAAAATTCACAAGCATCTAACAGAATGTCAAGCACACAGAATCACTCAGTAAATACTCATTAAGTGAATGTTGACTAAAAAGTTACAGAATGTGATATATGCTATAACATAAACAAAAGGGTATTGTGGCTAATTACTTGGAAATCAAAACACATCTTCAAAAATATAATGGCACCTGAATCTTGCTTGAGCAGGAACTGTGTTAAGAGGAGCATGAAGTTTGGTGAGGGTGATGGAGGGATGAATTTGATAAAAAAAAAAAAGTCTGGGGCTATGTTGCTGATGACTTTGTATGACATCTTAACAATTGAGAAACAATCAGTCCCGTCTTTCAAGCCGAGCTGGGAGTAATTGCTGCTTATATGTACCTGTTTTTACAGTATAAATTGGAAGGCACCACTCATCCTCTAGATAACAGAGTAGACAAGAACATAGGGTTTAGAAGCAAGCACACCTAGTTGGCTTCAAATTTCAGCTTTGCCACCTTTTAATAGCAATATGCTGGGCAAGTAACTTAACCTCTCAGAACCTCAATAATTTCATCTCCAAAACAAGAATCACAACACCCCCGCCCCAGAGCAATGCTGTAAAAGATCAATAAGGTAATGTACCATAAAAGAGTACCTGGCTTAGAGTCAGTACTTTTAAAATGCTTGTTTTGTTATTATCACTACTATAACAATTATTACTATTGTCATTCTGTTTGGAAATAATGCTGCTTCTCATTCATGCTCTACTGCCTACAACGAAAGTTAACTGTGAGGCCCACCTTTTCCAAATTGATCATCTCAGTTGAGCAAGTGAATTTAGATCAATCATTTGATGGGAGGTGTGATTACTCACCAAGAAAAGGCCTCCAAGCCCATGTGACCTCAGTTCCCTCAATTTACCATAAGGAGACTGAGGCTTGGCCCCAGTCCCACAACTGCCTAGAGAGAACTGGGCGAATCCCAGACCTCTATCCTCTGGGTGCAGTTGACTGCCTCCAAGTTAACTCTGTTGCTGTGTATACAAGGCCAAGATTAAAATCAGCTTCAAATGCCAGCCCTCCAAAGCCAAGTTCTCCTCACCAAGCCCTCTCTGTGGGGGGCTGTTTTTCCTACACTTTCTCTGCAGCCCCTACAGGCATCTGCTGGGTGTCTGACAACAGACTCTGCTCCTGAGCCCTCCTGACCCCACAGGGAGGAGGTGAGAGGCCTCTCTCTAGCAGTGTCAGCTTACAGTGGGGAAAGGCCTGGAGACACGGCCAGAGACAAGCTGACACCAACAGTGTTACTGCTTCCCCAGGCTCTAAGTCCAGCAGAGGTGGCTGGCAGGTCAGCCTCCCCACCGCATGGACTTGTTTCTCACCACAGGCCTCAGCGGTTGCTCTGGAGTCAGCCATGCTCTGGCAGGTGCTCAGGCTCCTGTGGCTTCACGGAACTCTCCACTTTGTCTAGGGTCACCACTCTCCTCTGGAAGAGAAGGCCGAGGGGAGACCCTCAGCAGGACAGAAAAAGCTCTGCTTTTTCTGGAACTCCCCCAGCTTTCCAAACCCTTCACTGACAGCTCAAATGGCCTGGACAAGCCAAGTGAAGTGCCAGGCTGCTATTCTGTCCCTTTTGTGAGGCTCATGAACTTGCTATCCCACAGGATAAATACAATTTCTTATGCAAAAGAGGTTATTTTCTACATTGCAGTTCCCTAACCTGGTGGCTCAGACAGTAAAGATTCTGGCTACAACACAGGAGACACTGGTTCAATCCCTGGGTTGGTCGGGAAGATCCCCTGGAGAAGGGAATAGCTACCCCCTCCAAGATTCTTGCCTGGAGAATTTCACAGACGGAGGAGCCTGGCGGGCTACTGTCCATTGGGTCTCAAAGAGTCAGACACGACTGAGCCACTTTCACTCACTCATGCACAACTGGCCTGATGTAACTGATAGCAAGGCTGTAACCTGGCCATGGCCCATGTCAGAGTCAGTGGACTAGCCAGTAGGACTCTCCTGCACTGAACAGTTACTGACCGACCAAGTTAGTCATATCCTCCTTCATGCCCTACTTTATTCCTACATACATACTGGGACCTTCTATGTTTCAGAAACTATATTAGTTTCCAGTGATACAAATGGAGAAGAGGCTTTGTAGCCCTAGATAATTTTGCCCTTAACAGGAATTCAATTTATGACTCTATTCCTTAACAGCAGCTTTGACTGTCTGTCAAATTTTATGGTGACATATACACAAGTCTCATTTATAAGGTAGCCATTACTTTAAACAGACAAATAAATTTATCAGGAGCCTTGATTTCAAGGAGCAGAAACTGAACCCAATCTGGCTTAAGGAAAAATCAGAATTATCTGGCTCATATCTTAGAAGGTCAGGACTAGAGTATTCTCAGTCAATCAAATAAGATCATTTCTCTCTCCCTCCATCCTCCTTCACCCCATATCTCAGCTCCCTGCTTCTCTCCATGTGTTGGGTTCATTCTCTCCTAAGATATAAGACCTTTATCCACACAGCAGGAGACATGGCACAGACAACTGCAGACTTCAATCCAGATTCAGTTCAGTTCAGTTCAGTCGCTCAGTCGTGTCCGACTCTTTGTGACCCCATGAATCGCAGCACGCCAGGCCTCCCTGTCCATTACCATCTCCCCGAGTTCACTCAAACTTATGTCCATCGAGTTGGTGATGCCATCTAGCCATCTCATCCTTTGTCGTCCCCTTTTCCTCCTGCCCCCAATCCCTCCCAGCATCAGTATTTTCCAATCCAGATTAGCAATACCCAAAGAGAAACATTTTTCTCTCCCAGAACCCACATGTAAAATTCAGGAGGACAGCAATACTAAACCAAACTTGGATCACGGGGCCACTACTGAGTCAGCTGCTATAAGAAGGGAATGAGCTACTATGATTGTTTGAGCTTTGGTCACATGATTCTCCTTAGCCCCTCCTAAAACCAGATGCTGAGAGAGGAACAGTTCTTGAAAGAAGGGAGTAAGCTCTTTCCATGGGAGATGGAGCAGATGCTGAACATGTTGGAGAGGAGGGGGCAGGGGAGACATGGTAACATGTCTGTATACCAGAAAGAATAAAAAGAAAAGGTTGTGTTGTATAGAAGAAAAAACAGGGAAGGCTTAACCAAAGAGTAGTTAGCTTTAAGTTTGTTTGTAATGGCCACTTTAGAATATGGAAAGCATGAATATATTTTAAAATATATAGTGGATTGGCAACTTTTATAGGATATATAACTCTGGTGATTCATCACACAGCTAATTCCCAAAGTGACCAAGGACAAACCAAATAAATATGTTTTGGGGGAAGGAAGAGATTCACATTCATTGACTATCTACTGGGGTGCTGGGCATTGTACCTCCACATTACTCATAAAGCTATAGGGTCATCCTATGAGGCAGGTGCTATTTTTTCCCTCCAATTACAGGAGAGGGAACTGATGCTCAAAGAAATTAAAAAAAAAATCATCTCACTGAAGGCCCCACAGCAAGCAAGCAGTAGAGCTGGGATGTGAACTCAAGTTTATCTAAGTCCAATGCGTGTGCTCTTTCCACAAGCCAGTTCTGCCAGCCAAAGTCAAAATATAGCCAGATGAAAGGGTGGAGGGGCAAACAATGAGTCCCTCCTCCATTTATAGACAGAGAACAAAACCAGACAGCCCCAAGAGGCAGAAGTGCCAAGAAGAGAAACAACTTTTCCAGGTCCTTCGTGAGGACATTCTTTGCTCCCAAAATGGAGATGGCACTCAAAAGTAAGATTACACATTATGAAGTGTTGCAATGGGTAGGAGAATGTGGCCAAGAACAAACAATCATTTCAGTGACTCAGGGGTGATCAGTGGCCTGTAAAAAGCCACCTCAGTGGAGGAGTGTGTCTGGACCCCCTATTTAAAGGGAATTGTAGCATAACTGGTTGAGACATGGAGGCTTCAAAGGCTGACCTCCTTATTTGAGAAATTTGGCAATAAATGTGAAGATATCTGCATGTTTAAAAATTACAAGGAAGCAATGACTGAAGAGTAAGGATTTAAAAAATCAGATTTTGATTTTTTACAGTGGTAAAAAATCTGCCTGCCAATGCAGAAGACATAGATTTGATCCCTGGGTCAGGAAGATGATCCCCTGGAGAAGGAAATGGCAACCCACTCCAGTGTCCTTGCCTGGAAAATTCCATGGATAGGGGAGACTAGTGGGCTACAGTCCATGAGGTCGCAGAATCGGACACAACCTAGCATGCACACATGAATCTTATTTACAGACAGAAAAGTAGAAAGGACAGGCCATTAACAACAGAAATAAAAATCTGAATTAACTTGACCAGCTGAAACTGTAGACCAAGAACACAATGAGTCTGGCAACACAGTTCTTTGTTGGTTTGTCTTCGGATACTATTTCCCAGTCATTTCCTGTGGGTACGAGGTGCAGCCTCCTACCACATAAGGTGTCATATAAACTGTCCAGCCTCTCGTTAACACTTGATTCCATTGGATGCAATAGTTGATTGATCTGGTGTGACTCAAGCCAAGTAGCCTGTCCCTCTCTGGGACTGACACGTGGATATTATGGAGAGCAGTCCTCTCTTTCCCCCAGGTTAAGCTGAGATCATATAGCAAGAGACAGGCTCAGGCAGCTTCCAGCCTCATCAACCCAGATAAGGCAGGCCCAAAGACAAAAGAGAACTGCTCTCTCTCAGTCAGTGTTCACATGTTAAATCCAAAAGAAGGCATAGGCCATGTGAAGGGAGCCCTTTTTTAAAAAAAATTTTTTTTTAATTTATTTTTTATTGAAGGATAATTGCTTTACAGAATTTTGTTGTTTTCTGTCAAACTTCAATATGAACCAGCCATTGGGAGCCCTTTTTTTTTAAATTTTTGTTTTATTTTTAAACTTTACATAATTGTATTAGTTTTGCCAAATATCAAAATGAATCTGCCACAGTTATACGTGTAAGAAAATGAGACCAGCCCAGAGAAGGAGACAGACAGACAATATACTTCAAAACTCTGAATTCAACCATATTTCCACTCGATCCTAGACTCTCCCCACTTTTAAAAGAGAATTTGAATTGGGCTTCTGTAACAACCAGCGTGGGCTTCCCTGGTGGCTCAGACAGTAAAGAATCTGCCTGCAAAGTGGGAGACCCGTAAAGCTCACTAACATTAACTCTCAGCAATTAACAGGGTGGAGTGCTCTGTGAATAGAAATGAAAATTATGACCTGCCAGAGCCACTGATAATGAATATAATTAAAAAAAAAAAAAAAAAAAGGGTCCCTGA
>NW_011494935.1:2799053-2800079 GCF_000754665.1 Bison bison bison | reverse complement strand
AAAAAAAAAAAAAGACAGGGTCCCTGTCCTCAAGGAGTTCACAGTTGTGGCAAGTTCTTTTGCTTTCCTGCTATAAATAGGAACCTGCTCAGAAATGTGTGTACTATTAAAGTATGGGCGGGGAGCAAGGAGGGGAAGAGAGGAAATCGTATGTAGTTGCAATCCTTTTCTAAAACAAAAATAGTAAAAGCCAAGCTAATGACTGAACTTGACAAATATACAGAGAAACCAGAGGAGTGGTGCACAGAACTTTGTATTTGAGACACAGCAGTACCCTCGGAGCCCCTCATGGGGCTTCCAGAAGCCTCTTCTTTCTCACCTATCTCCTCCTCTTTGGGGGCTCCCTTGTCCTCTAGGCTGTGAGGGTCCCTCTACCCTCCTTCCTGAGTTCCCAGAAAACCAGTTCAATTCATCCCCATGGGCAGCTAGAGGAGATTGAATCAGATTCCCTTGAGGAAGGGACTTCAGATCCCTTCATCAGAAACTCAACGAATTTTTCTTTACCTGATAAAGTCATCTTTCCTCTTACAGTACCTCTTCTAGGAATAAGTATTACTCCATGTTACCAAAAACAAATATTGCTCTATTTTACCCAAAGAAGAGAGTTAGAAAAAAAGAAGAGACTTGGAGAGGGATGAATATGTAGGATTGTCCTTAGAAGTCAGCCCCCTATCAGATCAGATCAGATCAGATCAGTCGCTCAGTCGTGTCCGACTCTTTGTGACCCCATGAATCGCAGCATGCCAGGCCTCCCTGTCCATCACCAACTCCTGGAGTTCACTCAGACTCATGTCCATCGAGTCAGTGATGGCATCCAGCCATCTCAACCTCTGTCGTCCCCTTCTCCTCTTGCCCCCAATCCCTCCCAACATCAGAGTCTTTTCCAATGAGTCAACTCTTTGCATGAGGTGGCCAAAGTACTGGAGTTTCAGCTTTAGCATCATTCCTTTCAAAGAAATCCCAGGGCTGATCTCCTTTAGAATGGACTGGTTGGATCTCCTTGCAGTCCAAGGGACTCTCAAGAGT
>NW_011494935.1:2797176-2798321 GCF_000754665.1 Bison bison bison | reverse complement strand
GGCTGCAGGGAGCTGCCTGGGAGAACGGGGTCCTTTGTCTGAAGGACACAGCTCTGGGAGCTGCCTCAGTCCTTGAGGGTTTGCTTGCAAACATAGCTCTCTGTCCCGCCACCCCAGAGATTAGGCACTTATTTACTGCAGACACTTGGAGTTCTGTGCAAACTTCTCACGCACAGAGAAATGTTATCTGGTGTAAGAAATAATAACAGGGAGCCATTCCCATGCTCTCAAGATTTCTTGTGACTGTTTTTAAGATGTATAGGCCAACCAAGAAAAAATGTCAACTGTCTTGTCTTTCTCATGCTTTTCTGTATAAATATAAGATGCTGAATAAAGTTGGTGTCAGACTGCGTCCCTTCGTGGTGACATGTCTGAACCTCTCGACCCCATCTTTGTAGTCTCTTGCTTTAGTTTCTTTCTTAGCCCCGCCGTGCACGTTCTCGGGACATGATCGACTTTGCCGGCTGGCACCGGCAACCGGCATACAAATTTCTCAAGAGGTAGATCAGGTGGTCTGGTATTCCCATCTCTTTCAGAATTTTCCACAGTTTATTGGGATCCACACAGTCAAAGGCTCTGGCATAGTCAATAAAGCAGAAATAGATGTTTTTCTGGAACTCTCTTGCTTTTTCCATGATCCAGCAGATGTTGGCAATTTGATCTCTGGTTCCTCTGCCTTTTCTAAAACCAGCTTGAACATCGGTAAGTTCACGGTTCACGTATTGCTGAAGCCTGGCTTGGAGAATTTTGAGCATTACTTTACTAGCGTGTGAGATGAGTGCAATTGTGCGGTAGTCTGAGTATTCTTTGGCATTGCCTTTCTTTGGGATTGGAATGAAAACTGACCTTTTCCAGTCCTGTGGCCACTGCTGAGTTTTCCAAATTTGCTGGCATATTGAGTGCAGCACTTTCACACATCATCTTTCAGGATTTGGAATAGCTCAACTGGAATTCTATCACCTCCACTAGCTTTGTTCATAGTGATGCTTTCTAAGGCCCACTTGACTTCACATTCCAGGATGTATGGCTCTAGGTCAGTGATCACACCATCGTGATCATCTGGGTCGTGAAGATCTTTTTCGTACAGTTCTTCTGTGTATTCTTGCCACCTCTTCTTAATATCTTCTGCTTCTGTTAGGTCCATA
>NW_011494935.1:2779869-2797076 GCF_000754665.1 Bison bison bison | reverse complement strand
AGGTCAGTGATCACACCATCGTGATCATCTGGGTCGTGAAGATCTTTTTCGTACAGTTCTTCTGTGTATTCTTGCCACCTCTTCTTAATATCTTCTGCTTCTGTTAGGTCCATACCATTTCTGTCCTTTATCGAGCTCATCTTTGCATGAAATGTTCCTTTGGTATCTCTGATTTTCTTGAAGAGATCTCTAGTCTTTCCCATTCTGTTGTTTTCCTCTATTTCTTTGCATTGATCGCTAAAGAAGGCTTTCTTGTCTCTTCTTGCTATTCTTTGGAACTCTGCATTCAGATGCTTATATCTTTCCTTTTCTCCTTTGCTTTTTGCTTTTCTTCTTTTCACAGCTATTTGTAAGGCCTCCCCAGACAGCCATTTTGCTTTCCTGCATTTCTTTTCCATGGGGATGGTCTTGATCTCTGTCTCCTGTACAATGTCACGAACCTCATTCCATAGCTCATCAGGCACTCTATCTATCAGATCTAGGCCCTTAAATCTATTTCTCACTTCCACTGTATAATCATAAGGGATATGATTTAGGTCATACCTGAATGGTCTAGTGGTTTTCCCTACTTTCTTCAATTTAAGTCTGAATTTGGCAATAAGGAGTTCATGGTCTGAGCCGCAGTCAGCTCCTGGTCTTGTTTTTGCTGACTGTATAGAGCTTCTCCATCTTTGGCTGCAAAGAATATAATCAATCTGATTTCAGTGTTGACCATCTGATGATGTCCATGTATAGAGTCTTCTCTTGTGTTGTTGGAAGAGGGTGTTTGTTATGACCAGTGCATTTTCTTGGCAAAACTCTATTAGTCTTTGCCCTGCTTCATTCCATATTCCAAGGCCAAATTTGCCTGTTACTCCAGGTGTTTCTTGACTTCCTACTTTTGCATTCCAGGCCCCCTAAGCGGACCACAAAGTGAAGAATTCTAGGCAGTCCCCTCTCCCTGCCTCCACAAAACAATGCCAGCTCTTATGCTTGGCACATCATTTACAAACGATAAGGCCACACTTTATACCTGATAGATAATATTTATAAAATCCTACTAAAAATATTTTGAACATGTAAAAGACTTGCAATAAAGGGAGGTTTTCAACTGATAGATTTCACTGGGTTATAGAATGATTTTCAAACTCAAAGACTCCTGCTCTGTCTCATATAATAAGGATAAAACTTTTCTGGTAGGCCATGTGGCAGTGTGTTTCAAAAGCCTTGAAAATGTTCATATTTTTAAATTTTTTATTTTATACTGAATTATAGATGATTAACAATGTTGTGATAGTTTCAGGTGGACGGCAAAGGGACTCAGCCATAGATATACATGCATCCCTTCTCCCCCAAACTTCCCTCCCATCCAGGTTGCCAAATACCATTGAGCAGAATTCCCTGTGCTATACAGTAAGTCCTTGTTGGTTATCCATTTTAAATATAGTAGTGTAGCTTTGTGCAGTGGCAGTATCGTAGCTAATGAGGTTTATCCAAGGTGTGATTATTGCTAATTAAATATAGTAGTGCATACGTGTTGATCCCAAATGTTTTCTGATTCAGCGATTTTAATTCCCAAGCATGGACTCGGGAGTCAGATTGCCTCCACCACTAATCAATCACATGATTTAGCCTCTTGGAACCTCAGTTTCTTCATCTCTAAAATGAGGGTGATAATAGTAGCTACCTGAAAAGCTAGTTGTAAGGATTAAATGAAATATATGTAATGCCTTAGAGAGTATCCAGCATATGGTTACATACTATACGTGTTAGCTAAGTAAGTGATCAGAGATAGGAATAGAAATACATCTCAGTATTAGTTCAAACAGCAGAATTTTAGAAAGATGTTTATTAACAGGTAATGGGCTAAATATTTATGGTGCAGCCATAAGATATTAAACCACATAGCTACTTTAAAAAAGACTATGTCTTAGAAGAATATTTAGAGATTTGGGAAGATGTTCATCACATATTGTTAGGCCAAAGAAAACAAAATCAAGTTTCAAATAGTATATACAGTATGATCCAAATACAAAAATAGAAAATAAAGGAAATACTTCAAAGTGCTATCGGCAAGTATCTCAAAGTTGATGATTCAGGCTTGCCTGCACATTGGAATCACCTCTGAAATTAAAAAAAAAAAAATTAATGATGATACAGGACCCCATCCATAATAATACTGATTTAATCAGTCTGGGATGTTGTCTGGGTCTCAGGATTTTTATTTTCTTGTATGTGCTTGGCTTCTTTCTCCAATTTTTTCCCTGAAATCTTCTAAAATAAACATGAATCCCCTTTAAAACTAGAAATTAAAACCATCAAATGCTATCTAAAAGACATTTCAATTACTCCCGTGAGTAGCTGACTAAGCAGCTGTGCCAGGCCCGGTTTACCAGAATGTTTTCTCCCAGGGAGAGCTGGAGGAAGAAAGATGGGGGAGCTAGAGTTGGCAGAAGCCTGAGAGGAGGCAGATTCAGAGCGTGAGTCACTGCCCTGGAGAGCAGACCTGGGAGAGGGCTTTAGATGGAGAGAGGAGGGGATGGGGCTGCAGGAAAAGAGGCTAGACACCTAAGGGGTGGGGGCAGGGCACCAAGAGTCCATGGCCAGCTGCACTAGCTGAGCGATTGCGTGCAGGCAGCTCTGTTATTTATGGCCCTTTGGTCTGAGGCCTTGCTCAGTGGCCGCTGTGATACTGGAAATTCAGTTATGTGTATCAGCATGACGCTTTCTCTTTTACAGCATGCGCTCTTGATAAGGGCTGAGAGGAGTAGGCACAATGAGGAGAGAGGGAGCAAAGGAAGGTCTAAAAGTGCTAAAAATTGTAACAGACAAAAAAAGTCCAGGGCTATTGGTATTTTTCTCCCTCCATGTCTAATATTAAATGCTTCGGGTCTAATGATTGAGCTTCTTCAGCCAGTATAGCATATTTTTTTTCACTCATTCAGCAAGTCCTTATTGAACTCTTAGTATGTGCCAAGCCCTGTGCCACGTACTTTTCATCATTTAATTCTTATCTAGAGCTTTAAACAAATGACCCTAGGTACTATGGTTGGCTTGCCTTGTACAGATGAAGGATCTAAATCTCAAGTAAGTTAATGGCCCAGAATCACCCAGCCAATGTTATTCATCACCAACATCATCAGAATGGATGGCTACCATGTATGAGCACCTACTATGTGCCAGGCACTACGAAGTGAAGTGTTAGTCTCTTAGTTATGTCCAACTCTTTGAGACCCCATGGACTGCAGCCCACCAGGGTCCTCTGTCCATGGAGTTCACCAGGCAAGAATACTGGAGTGGGTTGCCATTTCTTTCTCTAGGGGATCTTTGCAACCAGGGATGAGACTTGGGTCTCCTGCATTGGAGACAGATTCTTTACATCTAAGCCACCAGGGAAGCCAGGCAGTATTTACTAAGAGTTTTACATACATTTTCGTTAATCACCCCACTCCACTATGAGACAGTGGTTATTATTATCTCTGATTTACAAAGAAGGAAAGTAGGCACAGAGAGGGAAATTTCCCCAGCTTTTAGGCAACAGCAAAGGATTTCTATCCAAAAGTGTCCAACTCCTGGCTCTTATTCTTAAGCCTAAATTATGCTCTTCCCACGATTTAGTGACCAAGCTTCAGAAGTCAGACCAGGCTTGATGCCCTAAATAGGCAATATATTAAAGATACTCACATCAATTAAAGATGTTAACCTGTCTTGGCCTGTTTCTCAGTATCTGAGATTGCTACATCCTACAAGTAAATAATGTGATAAGCTGGAAACCTACTCTAATCTAATTTGCTTTAAAAAAAAAATCTGTCTTTTAACTACTATTTCAGGCATGTGCCCGTTATTATCCAAAAAGCCATGGCAGAAGAGAATTATGGGAAGATGAAAGAGAAGGCAAGAAAAGGGCACCTGCTGGTTGCCACGGTGAAATGTTCCCAGGAAGCAGAAGACAGTCATTAGCATTCAGTTTAATGGTGTGTTTAGCCCCATCCATAACTGGAAGTGTGTTTACTGTTTCATACTTTCTTTGTAAGAGGGAGCCACAAATCTCATTCTCCATATTGAGAGCAAGTTAATGGTTCGAATTATGCATCCGCTCGCACTGTTCCTCAACCAAAGGATGGGGCAATCAGAGTTACCCGGTTACCCCAGGGTGTGCAAGTGGATACTTCAAACCCTGGTTCCCAATGGTTATCAATGATCCGGAACTGCTAGGGATATGGCCCAGAGTACCATCCCACTGAAACTGAAACAGGGTCACTTCAAAGCCCCAGGGACATTTCAGCCCAATACTTTCCATTGAAACGGCACTTTACAGGCTGTTTATCTACCCAACCCCCTGCAGTGTTATCAAGCTCCATTGCCCACACACTGCAAATGGGGATACTGAGATAAAGGTACACCACCTGCAATGTGAATCAGTCCCTTCCAAGGAGGGAGTAGAAAGGTTTCTAACCACGAGGAATTTGCTAAACCCTTCCTGACCTTCTGCTGCTCCAGTGGTCTTCAAGCCTGGAACCCTATCAGAGCCACCTAGGAAGCTCCACTTCCATCCAAGATCAAGAGCATCAAAGTTTTGGGGGTCTGACCAGGCACCTCTATTTCATGAATGCTCCTCAGGTGATTCAAGTGTGCAGCAGGGAGTAAAAAGCATGGCTCCCATTCCTCCCTGGTCTCTCACTGCCCCTGACTTACACATCTGGCATTTTACTCCCTTTGCCGAATAGACATCTTCATCAAGCCAGAGTTTCCAGGAGACAGTGTTGTTTGGGGCTAAGCAAGCAGCCCCTGAGACCAGCTGGCCTGGGTTTGAATCCCAGCTCTGCACTAACTGGCTGTGGACAAGTAACTTAAACATACTGTGCTGCAGTCATCCTACCTGCATAACCAGGATGGGGATAGTAGCTGCCTTTGAGGACTGCTGAGAGCAGAAAGTTCCATTACACTTAGTGTTCAGTAAATGACAGTCATCACCATAGGTAAACATGATTTAAACCATTTCTAATGGAAGAGGGGAGGGGGGCTGTCCTGGACCAGTGGGTTTCCACTGTAGGCAAGCAGAGCAATGCCCAATTTTATATTCTCAAAACACAACTTTAGCACATAGTAGGAGAATGGATTTTCCCCTTGATTAGTTAGGGAGAGGCCAGATAGCAGCAACGCGGACCTCAGACTGTATTTCAAGATGAACAGCTCTGAACAACCCTCCTTGTTCCCTTTTTCAGTCCTGAAAGCACTGAGGTTGGGTATTCAAAATACCCAGGTGTAAACCAGGGGGGAAAAAAACCAAACAGAAATGAAAAATCAACAATTATCTGGCTTAGGGCAACACAGATAGATTCAGATAATTGCAATAACTTTCCAGTTTCCACATAGGCTTATAGGTTCTTCACATACATTAACAAATATGCATTGAGTGCTTGCTGTATACCAGAGCCAAATGGTTTCCTTGCACACTTTTCTCATTCTCACAGCAGGTGCCTAAAATAGATGCTATTTTATGTAAGCCACCAAGGCTCAAAGAGGTTATATGATTTATCCAGGGTTACACAGTAAGTGGCAAAATTGGGACCTAAAAATCTATAAATCCCAATTTTAACCTATATACTGTACCCCCTCCCAGGTTTCTGTTAGGAAGAATAAGTACATGATTATCTCATGACAAGCGGGTTGCAAAGGCTTACCTGCAACCAGGCACCATCACCAAATCTAGCTCAACAGCCTGACTGTCACCTGCCTCACCACACTACCTGCTCCTTTGTTCACTGAAGGGCCTTTGGGAAATAATAACAGCACATCTGCACAGAGGTCTTGGAGTCCCACAGAAACATCACATGATCTGAAGACCCGTCCCCACTCAATCCTGGTGTTAGTTCATGAAGCAGTATCTCAACCTTTGCTTGCCAAACTCTTCAAAGCTAGTTCCCACCTCCGATTGCATCCTCTCCTCCAAACAATCCATAAGTAGCTGTGTTCCCAGTATTCCCAATAGAAAAGATAAACTCAAGAAGGAATGAAAACTAGTGCTAAAAAAGAATCTAGATGTTCTCCCTCTCTCCATTTTTTTGCCTCTGTTGTACATCTTTATGGAGGTGATATCATCTATTGTAAGAATGGCAAATAGACAACGTATGTACGACTAGATATCCCATCTGACCCCCTGCAGACAGTACTAATTGATCTCAGCACTCTTCCTACTAAGTCAGGAAACTGCTTCAAAATTCTTCTAGCTAAGGCTCCTAGAAGCAACTGCCAATCAAATAATGCTGGCACTGCAGATAAAGCACGTTTTATTCTTGGTATAGTGGTTAAGAGCCTATACTTTATTAAATCCATATTAGAATCCCAGCTCTGACTGTGTGACCAGGAACATGTTACTTAACCAATCCGAGCCTTATCAGTAAAATAAAGACTGTCACATTTCCTTGAGAGAACTATCATTAAGAGAACATGAGAAATGCCTGTACATCTCCAGGCTCCTTGTCTGGTACACAGAGGGTCCTTGATAAATGGTATATATCCATCCCATTCCTTAACAAACATTTTTGAGCATTACCATGTACAACCCCACTAGCAACTGGAACTATAGGAATGAACAAGTTATAAAAGGTTATTGATCTCATATCACATGCTAGTGGAGAGAGCAGGGGGGTTTGTAAATAATTATTTATCAAATAATTTCAGCTTGTGATAAATGGATAAAAGATAGGGCTGAGTGATGAGATAAAGAACATCAGGATGGGGTGGGTGGGAACATGCGGGAGTCTCAGACACTACAGAAAGTTTCATCCCTCTCAAGTGCCAGCCCTTGAATCCCTGGCAGAGGAAAAAACAAGTGGAAATGGAACCAAGTGGTGTTTTGAAGCACTGTGATGGTAAAGGAAGCAGATTATTCAGAGTGCCTCTCCCCCCTGACCCTCTGCTGTTTGATTGGCTCTAGTCCCAGGATGAGAGAAATGGAACACTCAGTGCTATATTCATGTACTCTGACGAGGCCCCTTTTAAGTCCTGGCTAATCTGTTGCAATCAGCCTGCAATCTGTAGCACAGATCCAGGTACCCCAGCAAATCAGCCCCACACCCCTGGGAACCCGTCCTGGTACACGACCCCCTTCCTCTCTCATGCTCCCTCCCTCTTCCCTGCTCCCACCTTTACAAGTTCCTCTCTCCACTTTCTCCTCTCTCCTCCTCCACTTCCCCATGCCTGTGAGTACAGAGCCCACTGAAGCCAGGGGTGGGACTCTTCAGCCCCCTAGACAAATACTCACTGCAGGACTGGATTTCATTCCCATGTATTGGCCCAACAGCCAAAGATACAGATAAGCATCAATGCCCATGAAAGGGACATAGAGAGGTATAGGCCTGGGGGCCACTGAAGAGTGACCCTAAAGATACATGTGCATTCAAAGGAAGGCATAACCAGATAATAATCACCTGTGTGTGTATGATGCTTCACAAATCATTTTCATAGAATCTTTCTTCCAGCAACCTTGAAAGGCTTTAAGCCGAGGCTTTAAGAAGCTTAATAGTACCGAATTTTGCTCAGGGCGGCTCAGTTGGCCAGTGGAAAAGCCAGGACTAAAACCTGTTTTGTTTTGTTTTTTAAATAATCTCTTCCCCAAGACACACACACACACTCAAAATCCAGAGTTTTCTCCCTCTGCATCAGTCAGGGTTCTCAAGGAATTAGTTCCCATAATTGTGGAGGCTGGTAGATCCAAAATGTCTAGGGCAAGGCAGTAGGCTGGAAATTTAGATAAGGGCTGATATTACAGTCTTGACTTTCAAATCCATAAGGCAAGCTATCTGGTTGGAAACAGGAAGGATTTCTATGTTACAGTCTTGAGGCAGAATTCTTTCTTCTCTGAAGATGTGGTACATATACAAAATGGAATATTACTCAGTCATAAAAAGAAACGAAACTGGGTCATTTGTAGTGATATGGATGAACCTAGAATCTGTCATACGGAGTAAAATAAGTCAGAAAAACAAATATCATATATCAATGCATATGTATGGAATCTAGAAAAACGGTACTGATGAACCTATTTGCAAGGGAGGAATAGAGATGCAGAGAATGGACTTGTGGACACAGTGGAGGGAAAGAGAAAGTGGAATGAATTGAGAGAGTAGCATTGACATATATACACTACCATAGGGTCATATATACACTATTTTATACCCTAGCTTTGTATAAAGTAGATAGCTACTGGGAAGCTGTTGTATATAGCACACAGAACTCAGCTTGGTGCTATGTGATGACCTAGAAGGACGGGATGTGGGGGGTGGGGGGAGGGAGGCTCAAGAGGGAGGGGATATATGTATACACATAGCTGATTCATGTTGTTGTACAGCAAAAATTAACACAACATTGTAAAGCAATTGTACTCCAATTTAAAAATTCTTGTTTTAAAAAAGAATTCCTTCTCTGAAAATCTTCAACAGAATAGATGAGGCTCACCCACATTATGGAGGGTAGTCTGCTTTTCTTGGGGTTCCATGGTGGTGCAATGGTAAGATGGTAAAGAATCTGCCTACAATGCAGGAGATCTGAGTTCAATCCCTGGATTGGGAAGATGCCCTGGAGAAGTGAAGAGCTCCCCACTCCAGTATTCTGGCCTAGAGAATTCCATGGTCAGTGGAGCCTGGCAGGCTACAGTCCACAGGGTCACAAAGAGTCAGACATGACTGCTTTCCTTGAAGTCAACTGATTGTAAATAATCACATCTACAAAATACCTTCACAGCAACAATACTTAGACTAGTGTTTGACCAAAAAACTGGGCACCATAGCCTGGCCAAATTTACCACATAAAATCCACCACCACATCCTCCTTGGATCATTTTCATGCATCATTTCACTTAATCCTCACAATAACCTACGAGGGGACTGCTTTCCATTTTACAGATGAGGAAACCAGAGACATCTCTTTATTTCAAAGAGATAAAGTCATTTACCAGGTCTCTCACATAGCTCAGGTAGCTAAGCCAGGAGACCACCTCCCATTACAGAGACTTCTCAGGGTCACAATTTATCCCTAAGGAAGGCAGCAGTTTATACCTAAGGTAAGATAACTAAAAATCATCAGACCTTGTGTTTGGCATAGACATATCAGAATTTACACACAATGTAGTAAAGTGATCCTAAAAGGCATTCAAGCAATGCTTCAATTATTTATAGATGCCTCTCTGGGCCTTCTTCAAGTCACTGAAGCAATACACAGAGACTGTCTGGAAGAATATATACAAAATCTGGAAGGAAAACTGGGTGGCCAGGGGACAAGGAAGCGAAACTGACTTTTTAACACTCATCCTATTGTGCCCTTTGAAATTTGAACTATGTGAATGGGCTGGTTACTCAATTAACAAAATTAAAATAAATAAGTAAAAAATAAAACAAAAAAAGTTTAATGAGCCTACATGGACCCTGTCAGCCTCATGATTGCATAACTGCAACTTTGCTCAAGACACAGAAAAAAGGATGAGGCAGGCAGCCATGCTTGCCAAGCTGTTTATGAACACTTAGTTCTCAATGACTCTGGCTTCTTCCAAAAGTCAGAAATGTTCTCAAAGACTGAGGATTTGCCATAGGTAGAGGTATTCAAAGAGTTTATTTCAGGCCCTAAAAACAATTCCAAGAGGAGTCTGAAAATCCTTTTGAGCAAAAACAGTATCATCAGAGAAAGTATATATCACTCCCAAGGTGACACTTTGAAGAAGAATTCACTGGGCAGTATAAATTCAAGTTCCATCCTTTTTCTTTTCTTTTTTTCCTTCCTTATTTTTTAAATCTGTTACACTACAGTCTTCAAAGTACTTGATCAAGTACCACATGAAAGAATTAGACCAGGAATTGCAAAATCAAATCCCTTCCAAGTTCAGGCAGGAAGTATAAACAAACATTTGAAGCTCTCAGGGAGTATGATAACAGGGATTTGTGGAGACCACAGGGAAAAGACCCTGCCTGCCCACCTGGAGCACCCAATTGTACTCAAAGTAGTGTGCTGAGCAATGATCTCATCTCCGATCAGATTTGCCCATTTCTGTTGTTGACTCTTTGCGACCCCATGGACTGCAGCACTCCAGTCCTCCCTGTCCCTCATCATCTCCCAGAGTTCACCAAAGTTCATGTTCATTGAATTGGTGAAGCCATCCAATCATCTCATGTTCTGCTGCCCTCTTCTCCTTTTGCCTTCAATCTTTTCCAGCATCAGGGTCATTTCCAATGAGTCAGCTGTTCGCATCAGTGGCCAAAGTATTGGAGCTTCAGCTTCAGCATCAGTCCTTCCAAAGAGTATTTAGGGTTGATCTCCCTTAGGATTGACTGGTTTGGTCTGCTTGCTGTCCAAGGGACTCTCATTTGCCAATAGTCTACCACTTTACCTCTGCTGAACTAAGAATTTCTCTTTAAGAACAAGAGAGAACTGAAGACAGCAGAGAGTTATAAGGAGGAAGGTTTCAGATCACCAAAAGGACTAATATTATTTTAAAAAGAGAGAGAGAGAGAGCAGGCCCAATATGACTCAGGAAATTCAAACAAGGGCTCTGGGATAAGCTGAAGGATGGGATGGGGAGGGAGATGGGAAGTAGGTTCGGGAGGGAGGGTCATGGGTGTACCTGTGGCTGATTCTTATTCATGTATGACAGAAAACCACAAAATTCTGTAAAGCAATTATCCTTCAATTAAAATTTTTTAAAAAATAAATAAAATTAAAAGGCTTTAACCCACCTTACTGAACATTGGGTGAAATCCACATGAGTAGTTTGGGGCCAAGAAATGTTAAAAGGCAAAATGGTTGTCTAAGAAGAGAAGTGAAAGGCAAAGGAGAAAAGGAAAGATATGCCCATTTGAATGCAGAGTTACAAAGAATAGCAAGGAGAGATAAGAAAGCCTTCCTCGGTGATTAGTGCAAAGAAATAGAGGAAAACAATAGAATGGGAAAGACTAGAGATCTCTTCAAGAAAATAAGAGATACCAAGCAAACATTGCATGCAAAGATGGGCTAGATAAAGGACAGAAATGGTATGGACCTAACAGAAGCAGAAGATATTAAGAAGAGGTGGCAAGAAGACACAGAAGAACTATACAAAAAACATCTTCACACCCCAGATAATCACAATGGTGTGATCACTCACCTAGGAATGTGAAGTCAAGTGGGCCTTAGAAAGCATCACTATGAACAAAGCTAGTGGAGGTGATGGAATTCCAGTTGAGCTATTTCAAATCCTAAAAGATGATGCTGTAAAAGCGCTACACTCAATATGCCAGCAAATTTGGAAAACTCAGCAGTGGCCACAGGACTGGAAAAGGTTTCAGTTTTCATTCCAATCCCAAAGAAAGGCAATGCCAAAGAATGCTCAAACTGCTGCACAATTGTGCTCATCTCACATGCTAGCAAAGTAATGCTCAAAATCCTCCAGGCCAGGCTTCAACAGTACATGAACAGTGAACTTCCAGATGTTTAAGCTAGATTTAGAAAAGGCAGAGGAGCCAGAGATCAAATTGTCAACATCTGTTGGATCTTAGAAAAAGGAAGAGAGTGCCAGAAAAACATCTGCTTCTGCTTTATTGACTATGCCAAAGCCTTTGACTGTGTGGATCACAACAAACTGTGGGAAATTCTGAAAGAGATGGGAATACCAGACCACCTGACCTGCCTCCTGAGAGATCTGTATGCAGATCAAGAAGCAACAGTCAGAAACGAACATGAAACAAAAGACTGGTTTCAAATTGGGAAAGGAGTATGTCAAGGCTGTATATTGTCACCTTGTTTATTTAACTTATATGCAGAGTACATCACAAGAAATGCTGGACTGGATGAAGCACAAGCTGGAATCAAGATTGCTGGGAGAAATATCAATAACCTCAGATATGCAGATGCCACCACCCTTATGGCAGAAAGTGAAGAAAAACTAAAGACCTTCTTGATGAAAGTGAAAGATGAGAGTGAAAAAGTTGGCTTAAAGCTCAACATTCATAAAACAAAGATCATGGCATCTGGTCCCATCACTTGATGACAAACAGATGGGGAAACAGTGGAAATAGTGACATACTTTATTTTGGGGGGCTCCAAAATCACTTCAGATGGTGACTGCTGTCATGAAATTAAAAGACGCTTGCTTCTTAGAAGAAAAGTTGTGACCAACCTAGACAGCATATTCAAAAGCAGAGACATTACTTTGCCCACAAAGGTCCATCTAGTCAAGGCTATGGTTTTTCCAGTAGTCATGTATGGATGTGAGAGTTGGACTGTAAAGAAAGCTGAGTGCCGAAGAATTGATCTTTTGAACTGTGGTGTTGGAGAAGACTCTTGAGAGTCCCTTGGACAGCGAGGAGGTCCAACCAGTCCGTTCTAAAGGAAATCAGTCCTGAATATTCATTGGAAGGACTGATGCCGAAACTTTGAAACACCAATACTTTGGCCACCTGATGCAAAGAACTGACTCACTTGAAAAGACCCTGATGGTGGGAAAGATTGAAGACAGGTGGAGAAGGGGACGACTGAGGATGAGATGTTTGGATGGCACCACCAACTCAATGGACATGAGTTTGAGTAAACTCTGGGAGTTGGTGATGGACAGGGAGGCCTGGCGTGCTGCAGTCCGTGGGGTCGCAAATAGTCAGACATGACTGAGCGACTGAACTGAGTTGGGGGCCCAGCTGAATGTGGATTATGGGTACTTCTGCAAAGTTATATATAAATTCAACTTTTGTAAATAAAAATAAATAAAATAATAAATTCAACTTTTCAGTTATATATTATATATTAAAATATTATATATTTTATATATAAAATTTATATACTATAAAAAGATATATATATTAAAACTTATATATTAAAAAAGAGAGAGTGACAGCAGGCCCCAAAATGGAGTCACTTGTACTAAGCCCAAGTCACCAAACCGAGACACAATACTGAAGTTAATTACAGTTTCAACCTCTTCCAGGAGTGGAATCTTAAACCAGTCAACTTGGAGCAGCAATGAGTTAATCTGCCTGATAGACCTATGCTGTCCCTTAAAGGAAGGTGATCTTGCTACAAGCAATCCACTCTTTGCTAGTAACTTTCTTGTCTTGTCCCCTTCTGCCTACAAAGGTCTTTTCATTTTGTACAGTTTTCACAGCTCCTTTCTATTTGTTCTATGGGCTGCTGCTCACTTTATGAATCATCAAATAAATCTAAGAAGAGTTTTAACATTTATGCAATTGAATTTTGTTTTTTTTTAACCTAAGCTAATAATGGGAGACAGTCAACATGAAATGATTAGCAACAGGAAGAAAGAGTTTCCTCTAGTTTGGACGTATTCAAGGACATTGGTTTCATTCTGGCTATTTGTTTTTGTGGTTCAGTTACTCAGTCATGTCCAACTCTTTCCATCCCCATGGACTATAGCATTCCAGACTTCCCTGTCCTTTACTATTGCCAGGAGTTTGCTCAAACTCAAATCCATTGAGTCCACGATGCCATCCAACCATCTCATCCTCTGTCACCCCTTCTCCTCCTGCCCTCAGTCTTTCCAAGAATCAGAGTCTTTTCCAATGAGTAAAGGTAGTCAAACTATTGGAGCTTCAGCTTCAGTATCAGTCCTTCCAGATTTCCTATAGGATTGACTAGTTAGATCTCCTTGTTGTCCGAGGGACTCTTAAAGGTCTTCTCCAACACCCACACTGCAAAACCATCAATTCTTTGGCACTCAGCCTTGCTTATGGTCCAACTCTCACATTCGCACATGACTACTGGAAAAACCATAGCTTTGACTATACTGACCTTTGTCAGCAAAGTGATGTCTCCACTTTTGAATATGCTGTCTAGGTTTGTCCTAACTTTTCTTCCGAGGAGCAAGCATCTCTAATTTCATGGCTGTAGTCACCAGCTGTAGTGATTTTGGAGCCCAAGAAAATGAAGTCTGTCACTGTTTTCATTGTTTCCCCACCTATTTGCCATGAAGTGATGGGACTCAGTCATGCCGCAAAGAGTCGGACATGACTGAGCAACTGAAATGAACTGAACTGAACTGAAGGGACTGGATGCCATGATCTTAGTTTTTCCAATGTTTAGTTTTAAGCCAGCTTTTTCACTGTCCTTTTTCACCTTCATCAAGAGGCTCTTTAGTTCCTCTTTGCTTTCTGCCATTAGGGTGGTATCATCTGCATACCTGAGGTTATTGATATTTCTCCCAGAAATCTTGATTCCAGCTTGACATTTAGCTGTAGGAGATCCAGCATTTGATGATCATGTGGAAGTGATGACTTCGAAATTTTCCTCCTACCTGTAGATTTGATGGGCATGCAATTGATGAAGGACAGACGCAGGGGGAATATTCAAATTGAACCAATGTTACATGCACAGCCCTTCCTCTTTCTTCCTTTGTACCCCTCTATTTTGAACAATCAAAAGTGTTTCACAGCATAGATTTCTTTTCCACATCTTTTGTTGTTATTAAGTCACTAAGTTGTGTCCAACACTTTTATGACCCCATAGACTGGGGCCTACCAGACTCCTCTATCCATGGGATTCCCCAGGCAAGAATATTGGATAGGTTGCCATTTCCTTCTCCAGGTGATCTTCCTGACTTAGGGATCAAAGCCCTGTATCCTGCATTGGCAGGAGGATTCTTTACCATTGAGCCACCAGGGAAGCCCTTCACATTTGTTAAAGATGTTATTGTTAAAATAAAAGATTTCTTTTCTTTCTTCTGTTCTTCTTACTTTCCAAATAGAAATTTCTTTCTATTCCTTCCTTCCTTTTTTCTTCTTTCCTTTTCTTTTTTCCTCCCTCCCTTTCTTCCTTCCTTCCTTGATATTTCTCTCTCTGTCCCTCTCCTCTCCCTCTCTTCTCTTTTCTTTCTTTCTTTCTCTCTCATAAACTCTCCCATAATCTCTCTCTCTGCTAATAGCCTCCTAAATTTCTTTAGGAAACCATTCTCAATCACATGATTCTAATCAGTCTCTACTTCCTACTTAAGGACTGGATCATGCAATCCAGGCCTGTCCAATCATTGTAATTTTACCCTCAGGAACCACAGTGATTGACTCAGGGATGGGCACATGATATAAGATGGTACAATCAGAGTGACACAGAGACCAGTATGATAGTTTGGGGGGGAAAAAAAAAACAAACCCTCCTTCCACTAGACTTAGACAAGGAAGATGTAGATGTAGAGATGCTGACAGCCATTTTGCCACCATACTGAGCCTAAAAATGAAGAATTCCTGGAGGACAGAGAATGTAAGAGATGAAGAGAGATTGGGTCTAGAGCTGCCAGATCAAACTTTCTCTGGATTTTTCTATGTAAGATAATATCCTATTTTGGTAAAGTCATCTTGAGTTTTGTTTTCTGTCATTTATCACCAAAATAGTTCTGATGAATATATGTGCCAGTAATAATGTGTTCCTTTGGATTTAAGAGTTGAGATTCTAAATCTGCCAGAATCCCCATGAAAATGAAAACACTTTGGGGAAGGAGAATGATAGAAAGGGGAGAATTTAGGAATTATAATGATGGTAGGGGCTTCAAGAATTTCCTTTTAGATAACTCCAATGATTTTCAAGTTTTATTTCAACAACAAAATGCTCTTTCAGAGAATATCAGGCACAGAATCCTAGATAGATAGCTCATTCCACTCTGGTTGTACAAGTTCAGTGGGAGTTCCACTGGGTCTTTCCACATGCTGTTTCTACTACCTAAAGACTTTTCCTACCCACCGTTTGCCCCCACTCACCCTAAGCCAGTTTGGTAAATAAATGATCACCTCTGAATAATTCAGACTAAATGTCACATCCATTGAGATGACTTCTCTGAAGTGTGAGGATGGGCGCACTGCTCAAGTGCTCCCACATCATCCTTTTTGTCCCACTATGGTAAATAGAAGGAGTGGCACGATGAGCTGCAATTGCTCACATCTTTACCTGCTTGCCCACCTGGAAATTGGTTCTGAGAGTACAGATCAGTCTTACACACTTCTGTGTATGACACACATCATGCGCAGAAGGATTTGGTAAGTGGATGAGTGAATAAATGGATGAATGAGATCATGTGCTCCCAGGAAGCAGTGAAAGGGAAAGTGTTAGTTGTTCAGTCACGTCCAACTCTTTGCGACTCCATGGACTATAGCCCAACAGGCTCTTCTGTCCATGGGATTTTCTAGGCAAGAATACTGGAGTGGGTAGCTAGTCCCTTCTCCAGGGGATCTTTCTGATTTGGAATTGAACTTAAGTCTTGTGCATGGCAGGCAGATTCTTTATGGTCTGAGCCATCAGGGAAGCCAGGAAGCAGTAGCTACCTGCTTCTTCAGATCAAAGCTCATGGTTTAAGCTTAGCTCAGAGGCTGAGCTACAGAAGTCATAATTGGGAGCAGTGTTTCCTACTTGACCACAAACTGTCCTTCCCTACTCTGTTTTTAACAATTCTACTTGGATACTTCATTTCTTTGAGTTAAGGGATAGAAGTCTCTTTTTTAAGCATAAGCATCCTTTGGAAGAGTGACATCAAATCCCCATTAAGACATAAGCTCCAGAAAAGCAGGGATTTTTTTGCCTGTATTTTGTACACCAAATAGTGTCTGCCCATAATGGGGGCTTTGTAAATCTTTGTTTAGGGGCTTCCTTGATGGGTTGGTGGTTGAGACTTAGCCTTCGCATGCAGGGCGAATGGGTTCGATCACTGGTCAGAGAACTAAGATCCTGCCTGATACATGGTATAGCCAAAAATAAATAATCACTTCAAAGATTGGCACAATAAAGGACAGAAACAGTCTGAACCTAATAGAAGCAGAAGATACTAAGAACAGGTGGCAAGAATACACAGAACTGTACAAAAAAAGATCTTAATGACCTAGATAACCAAAATGGTGTGATCACTCATCTAGAGCCAGACATTCTGGAATGTGAAGTCAAGTGGGCCTTAGGAAGCATCACTACGAACAAAGCTAGTGGAGGCGATGGAATTCCAGTTGAGCTATTTCAAATCCTAAAAGATGATGCTGTGAAAGTGCTGCACTCAATATGCCAGCAAATTTGGAAAACTCAGTAGTGGCCACAGGACTGGAAAAGAAAGGCAATCCAAAGAATGTTCAAACTACCATAAATTGTACTCATCTCACATGCTAGCAAAGTAATGCTCAAAATTCTCCAAGTGAGGCTTCAACAGTATGTGAACCAAGAACTTCCAGATGTTCAAGCTGGATTTAGAAAAGGCAGAGAAACCAGAGATCAAATTGCCACCATCT
>NW_011494935.1:2771690-2779412 GCF_000754665.1 Bison bison bison | reverse complement strand
AGTGACTGCAGCCATGAAATTAAAAGATGCTTGCTCCTTGGAAGGAAAGTTATGACCAACCTAGATAGCATATTAAAAAGCAGAGACATTTCTTTGCCCACAAAGGTCCATCTAGTCAAGGCTATGGTTTTTCCAGTAGTCATGTATGGATATGAGAGTTGGACTATAAGGAAAGCTGAACCCCAAAGAATTGATGCTTTTGAACTGTGGTGTTGGAGAAGACTCTTGAGAGTCCCTTGGACTGCAAGGAGATCCAACCAGTCAATCATAAAGGAAATCAGTCCTGAATATTCATTGGAAGGGCTGATGCTGAAGCTGAAGCTCCAATACTCTGGCCACCTGATGTGAAGAACTGACTCCTTAGAAAAGAACCTGATGCTGGGAAAGAT
This sequence comes from Bison bison bison, assembly GCF_000754665.1. NCBI lineage: Eukaryota > Metazoa > Chordata > Mammalia > Artiodactyla > Bovidae > Bison > Bison bison. The sequence continues at coordinate 2,779,023 of NW_011494935.1, read as the reverse complement.
TGAAGGCAGGAGGAGAAGGGAACAAGAAAAGATGAGATGGTTGGATGTCATCACCAACTCAATGGACATAAGTTTGAGAAAGCACTGGGAGTTGGTGATGGATAGGGAAGCCTGGCGTGCTATAGTCCATGGGGTTGCAAAGAGTCAGACACGACTGAGTGACTGAACAGACTGAAATATTTCAAAAAAAAATCTGTCTTCTTTACAACAAAATGCTTATCAAGGAATGAATCAGAAGGCATTCAAGTTTGAAGTAAACTTATATAAAACTTGTTCAATGATTTCCAAAGACTGTGTTCTTAGGGACTAATATTTTAAGTGTTATGTTCAAATAAGTATATGAACCACTGTATACTATTTCTCACTGTTAAAGATTCATACTGCACATCAAATTGTAATAATCTGTACAGCAACAATGCCTATTGAAGTTTGCTCAGCCCAGAGTTTTAAATTTATTTGGCCAGAGAAAACTTGTTGTTTGAGGCTTTAGTGTAACACCTACTGACATCCCATGGAACTAATGTTCCAGGCAAAATATTTTGGAAAATGGCACCCTCTTCCAATTGGCTCATTTTTCAGTGGAATCATAAGTTTACATCTATACAATTTTTATTTTTTAATTCAAGTGCTTGTTTTGCTATCATCTCCTTTAAGCCTCACAAAATTCTGAGAGATCACTGAGATAGTATCCCTGTTTTGAAGATAAGGAAATAGAGGTCCAGAGGGTTTAAGGGATTTGCTCAAGGTCACACAGCTAGTTAGTGACAGAGATAAGAAGAGAACCCAAGTCTCCTATTAATCCAGTTATCACCAATTAACACCTTAGCAGGTGTCTGGCCAATCTTTTTCCATACCAGGAAAACACATTAAAAGCAGTATCTTTCTCAAAGAAACCTAGAATGGATCATTTTTGTTTGAGGAAGATAGAAATATTCAAGGATGCCAGAATTCTTGTTAAGAATTTGAATTGATTTTCCTCCTTACTGACAACTTCAAAAGATTAAGGATGACCTCAAGAATCCTGCTTACCCTTATCATCTGTCAAATGCATTCTTCAAGCTGAGAGGTGGCACATTCATGGCACATATGCCATCCCAGTCCCTCCCTTAACCTAATTCAGTACCAGCCACCAATGGTGGGCATGGCCTGAGATTTTCTGAATCAAGCTCTTTAGGCAGCCACTATGGATAGATTAGAGCTGGCCCCACATTAAGTCTATTTGGCATCTTGGTTTTTTCCTTCTACACTGCCCCCTCAGGCCAATGAACTATAAATGTACTCCTCAAAGTGACAAGCAGGGTTTCCTTTTTATTTGCCTGGAGTATGCATCTTTCAAAGTACTGATGTTTATTCTTATAATAATCCAGTGATTTGTATATGTGAGTACATATATATAAATGAATAGAGCTTTGGAACCAAAGAATTGTACTAGTAAACGCATTATTATTATGGTTATTGCTCTTTTGGTTCATCTATATAAACTAGTGCCAACATGCTTTACCTTCCTACTTCTAATTTAGACCCATTTGGTCTAAGTATTAGATGCTTTATCCCAAGTAGCCTCAAATAATTTTTAAAAATCAAAATGAAGTTGAGCTTCATTTTAAATAGGCCCTTGATTAGTGCAAAATGCATAAATGTTTACTTAAAGTGTAACTAGATACAAGTTGAAGAGCAAAAAACACTCAGTTTAATTCCAACTATCACTGGATTTAGTGCCTCCTGTAGACCTGGCCACGAGAGGCCTGTGCAAGCCCCTGCACTTCAGAGATGACTGTCTGCTCCCTCCTCTGACCCCATGGAGTGAGGACTCCCAGGACCCAAGGGAACTTGCCTACCTGGCTCCAGCAACCACCTCTTTCCTATCTAAATGGCCCTACATTCAATTTTGGGACCATGTAGACCTCTTGCTTAGTGTCCACTTTCCTGAGAAGGTGTGGATGTTGCTCAGTGTGGGGCTGGGTGTACACTCACCTGCACTCAAGGAAGGATGTGCATGTGTGGTGCAGGATGCAGATGAAAGTGGAAGAGAATAAGGGTACCCAGATCAGACTCTCCTCGCCCCGTCATGTTCCACAGGGAAACTCTTCTGAGGTGTTCAAGAATTCTCAATTCAAACTGGCCTTCCAGAACATTATGAACGTCTACTTATCAAGGTAGAAGAATGGAATATATTTTATTTAGTAGTTTCCTGGCTTGGTTTACACATTTTAAATATTCACACATATGTAAGTGAACTTCCATTTATAAGTACTCTCACTCTGGGCCCAGAAAATCTTAGATATGGACTTGACTGGAATTTGTTATACTTTGTAGCTCTCAAAACAGCCTTCTCTGATTTTTTCAAAATGTGATCTGTCACTCAAGGTCAATCTGAGGTATAATCCTAACTCTAGAGGGAAGATGCAACGATGGTTCTGTCTCAACATTGCAGTCAAACAGGTATTTGTTTATTTACTGAACACCCAGAAGATTCTTCAGTTTTATGAAGGATTTAAAGTTTATCAGATGGTTTACCTTTTTTTTCAGTCATATTCTATGACATAGGTAGAAATCTTTGTAAACTACAAAGTGCTATTCAAAGGTAAGAGATTTTTATTTTTATCTTTCAAAAGCATATCTTACAGAAAGGACAGGCTATAATTTCTTTCATCACTGTATGGCTGGAGTTGTTGGATATTTCATCTGTGATTCTAAGCAGATGCATAGGAAATGAATGGCTTTTTAAAATACCCTGGTTTCTCCCATGTTCTCCTCATAAATGATTTTATTTGGGGTCCTTATCACTGAGGAAACACACTTGCTTAAGGTAAATGATTTTAATTTCACATTACGTGTAGAAAGCCACAAGCAATACTAGCAAATGCACGGCCTTTGTATGTTTCCATGTTTGTAGGTTGTCTCCAAACATCTGGGCAGGTGCTCAACTTTCCCTGAAGCCTAGAGGCATAGCTAGGCTGAGGAGAGCTCATCCCTGCAAAGCAAATCAAGCAAAACTGAAAGGGAGTCCATGTGAGTTTCCAGGTGCCACAGACTTTGCAGATTAGGAGAGCCCAGGATAGAAAGAACTTCACTACAGAGTTGCTTCTCAGTTATCCAGGCCATGAAACAGGAAAAATAGAAACCCAGAGAGGATACAAACTTTATCCCAGTCTAGAGTTCCTATCCACTTCTCCCACTAAACTCTTCTCAACTTAGACATTGAGAAATTGCATTTTTAGAACCAATTGATGTCTATTGATTTCTCAGGGCTCTTGTTGGCAGAGATTTACTATTTTATATATTTTTATTGAGCAGCTACTATGTGCTAGGTTCTGTTCTGAGCACTGGAAATAATGGTGAATAAGATGAATATGGTCTCTGCTCTCATGGAACATTTTTATGGCTTTAAATAATGGTCTCTTTGAGATTCCTTCTCCAAAACCTCCATCCTTATTAACTCCTCCCCTGCCAAAAAAAATTTTGGACAGGTACCAGAGTGCAATCAAGGAAATAAAACAGGAAGTGTAATAAGGGGTGACTGGAGGGGCGCTATATTAGTCTAAGCAGTCAAAGAAGGCATTTCTGAGGATATAAGCTTTAAACGAACACTTAGGAGTAGGCAGGCAGGCCTCTGGGGTGGGAGCACTTTCAGAGTGCCTAAATCCTGCCTACCCTCCCTCCACTGTGCCTACCCAGCCCATAGGAAACACATTCATCCTGTCCCACAAATGACACAGGATTGTTGCTCCCACTGCTCCCTTCCCTCCTGGCTCCACCATCACAGACAGTTCCAGTCAGCCTCCTGCCTGCAGAATCTTCTAGGCAAGGGCATGCCCCCTTAGTACCTCCAGATATTCATTCTATAGTTCTCTTATTTGCCTAGAAGTGGTAGCAGTGGTCAGGAAAAATTCAAAGTGTTCTCCTAAGACACCCCCTCTGTTAATCCCACCTTCTACAATTTCTGGTCTTCCTCTTACATAGGCTGGAGATAAGCGATAGACAGGAGGCACAATTTTTTCTGACTCTCAGGAATTCGCCATGGACGAGTCTAGTGTCTAGCATATTTTTTTCCCAGAAGGCATGGTACTTATCACTCACTACGCTCAACCATGGGGACTTAGTTAAGCCTCTGAGAATACAATGAAAATCAATTTAACATGCTGGTATGAACATGACAGCTGGACAATAAAGAAGGCAGAGTGCCAAAGAATTGATGCTTTCTGACTATGGTGCTGAAGAAGACTCTTGAGAGTCCCTTTGAAAGCAAGGAAATCAACCCTGAATACCCTTTAGAAGGACTGATGCTGAAGTTGAAGCTCCAATAGTTTGGCCACCTGAGTGAACAGCTAACTCACTGGAAAAAGACCCTGATGCTGGGAAAGATTGAAGGAAGAAGGAGAAGAGGGTGACAGGGGATGAGATGGTTAAATGGCATCACCAATTCATTAGACATTACCTTGGGCAAACTCTGGGAGATGGTGATGGACAGGGAAGCCTGGCATGCTGCAGCTCACGGGGTCGTGAAGAGTCAGACACAGCTTGGCAACTAAACAACAACATTGGTTGATAAGCTTAGAAGCATTCAATTCCGTTCCATCAATCATATCTAAGAAGTAACAGGATCTCCTTTCTTCTCCAAGAAAGGTGATTTCCCATATGGACAAGCTGGTTGACATCTTGGGGCAGGGAGAATGATTATGTTCATCCTCGGATGTCTGACTGGTAGCCTCAGAAGCAAAGAATGCCACCTTCCATTAGTGATGTCTGTTCTGCATTTGGGAGGGAGAGTTGAGGCTCAAGGACCATGTATTTGCTATCCTTGGATTAGGGTCTTATATTTTTTAAAACCTCATGTAGAAACAACCTCAGTAAATGCTAACCTCCTGCTGGACCGTAATAAAGTCCCTCCCAGACTAGTGTGAGAATATGAACCACTCCATCACTGTATATTTTTCTACATCATTCATGTTAATGAGATTTGCCTAAATAGACAAATATAAATGTGCATACATTTTCAGCCTTTCTCCAGGGGAAACATGTTTGGGGGCATTTTATCTGCAAAATTGGATCTGATCCAATTCTGGGCCTTGCCAGATATTTACTTAGGGAAAATTGAAAACAATTCTGTTCTATACAAACTTTACAGTGAGCTCAATATCCCCTCACAGAGAGGTTAACCCTGCCCACTGTCACATGACCACACATCCTCGCCTGGACTCAAGGCCATGTGGCCATGAAACCATCTAACCAATCAGAGCTGGTAACCAACTGGGCTGCGTGCCAAGCACAGACACCTAGCGATGGTTGTTCATGTCAATGATCCAAAATCTCTAGTCCAAATTTATTTCTAAATCCTCATGAATAGAATACTTAATAAACCACATAAGCCCATTTAAAAAGGTGACTCTCCCATGGTTAATGAACAATAATAAAATAATACAGTTATAACCTATTGTATAAATGTCTACAAGTAGGAAAGAACTTGACAAGGGCAAAACATGAGAATCAAATTATGCAAATAGAGGGTGGGGGGATGGCTTTCTCCAGAAGAATTTAGTTTGTTTAATGCTTGACTTTTGGCTAGTTTTACAGGCCCCAGAGAAGCTTCTGAGCCCAAGGGTGAGAAAAAAAGATATGTGTTTATTCATTCAGTTATTTCCTACCTGGAAGCAAAGTGAAAGATATGGTTTGATTACCATCTGAAGTCAAGATAATGTTGAAAAATCCAAAGTCTAAGTAGCCTTAGGATCTTTGGCTATTAGAAGAGAAAATTTCCTTAAGATCCTGTGGCCCACTCCCTGGTGAAATCCAGAGAGATGTAAGTGATTTCTCCAACACCACACAGCTAGTTGATGACAAAGCAAGACCAGTATGCTGGGGCCCAGACCTTTCTCGTCAAATGCTTCTTCCTGGACCCTACCTGCATTCTCTTGATTGAAGCCCAGGTCTTAACATTCTTCATGACTTTCAATTTCTTGCTAAAAAAGATGTTCTTCTAAGTTGATAGAAGAGTCATGAAGTATTTCATCACCTCTCTGGGTTTCATATTCATCCCAGTTTAGGGACTACCGGACTTATATCACTGCTATGGCTCTCTGAAAGAAACTGCTTCTGGAGATGTGCCCTCCCATGGGCCAAGAGGTCTGGAAAAATGATGCACAGGACAGCATTAGCAAGAGACACATGCTGAAGGAGGGTGAGTCCTCCTCTCAGAATCTCACCTGCAAAATTCAATTCTCTATTATTTCACATGCAATCAGGGCTTTGTAAACCCTTCCCCTCCAGAATGAAAAAAAAAAAAAAAAACCTTCTCTACAGCCTATTAAAGAAGCATCCCCTGAATTAATCAAATTAATGAGGAAGAAAATCAATAAAGGTAATTATCTCAAATACACTCAAGAAAATAAACAACTTATTTACTGAACTATTTGCTGTGCCACTAGGTGCTCTGACTTCAAAATGCAGTTTTAATGAGGTACAGGCTGCATACATGAGCACAGACTAGAAAGGAGTTGACATGAATAATGCTCAGTGTGGGCACAGAAGATATGCACACTCAAACATATTCCAAGAGTGAGCTTAAGTTGATACAACTTTCTCAAAAAGTAATTTGGCAATATGTATCAAGAGACTTAAAAATGTCCACACTCTTTTATTCAGAAATTCTATTTCCAGGGAATTTATTTTAAGGAGATAATCAGAGAAGTGCTCAACTTTTTTTCTTGAAGAACGTTCAACAATTCTATAATACAAAGGAAAAATAAAAGGAAACAACTAACAATAAGGAGGGAGTGGATATTCCTGGGGGTTTTCTGCTACCCGTATCCTAATGCCTTTCCTGTCTGGGAACAGGCCCTATTGGGTGAGTCTTGATGGGACACAGGGCCCCAGTTCTTATTATAAAAGTCTATTCCCTTGTAGGTAGGGTGGGACAGACTTTCTAGGCTTGACCAGAAAGATGCTCCTTCTCAGAAACACTGAGACCTAAGGCATTGTTTCTGTGGTTAACCCTAAATAGGGTTCCTTTGCTGAACCTATCTTGATTCCTGCCCTTGTTCATAGCCTATTTTCCCAGACCTTCCATAGATTCTATGACTACATAATACTATTCCAGTAAATTCCTCTTCCACTTAATTTAGCCGGGGTTGCTTTTGGTGACTTGGAAACAAAAATTCTGATGGACACAAACAGAATGATCAAATACATTATGAAACATCTACTCAATACATTCTTTGCAGCCAAAGATGGAGAAGCTCTATACAGTCAGCAAAAACAAGACCAGGAGCTGACTGTGGCTCAGATCATGAACTCCTTATTGACAAATTCAGACTTAAATTGAAGAAAGTGGGGA
>NW_011494935.1:2770758-2771234 GCF_000754665.1 Bison bison bison | reverse complement strand
CTTCAAGAGATGGGAATACCAGACCACCTGACCTGCCTCCTGAGAGATCTGTATGCAGGTCAAGAAGCAACAGTCAGAAACGAACATGAAACAAAAGACTGGTTCCAAGTTGGGAAAGGAGTATGTCAAGGCTGTATATTGTCACCCTGTTTATTTAACTTACATGCAGAGTACATCACGAGAAATGCTGGACTGGATGAAGCACAAGCTGGAATCAAGATTGCCGGGAGAAATATCAATAACCTCACATATGCAGATAACACCACCTTTATGGCAAAAAGTGAGGAAGAACTAAGGAGCCTCTTGATGCAAGTGACAGAGAAGAGTGAAAAAGTTGGCTTAAAGCTCAACATTCAGAAAACTAAGATCATGGCATCTGGTCCCATCACTTCATTGCAAATAGATGGGGAAACAGTGGAAACAGTGGCTGACTTTATTTTGGGGGGCTCCAAAATCACTGCAGATGGTGATTGCAG
>NW_011494935.1:2770133-2770658 GCF_000754665.1 Bison bison bison | reverse complement strand
AGAATCACTACAAACAAAGCTAGTGGAGATGATGGAATTCCAGTTGAGCTATTTCAAATCCTGAAAGATGATGCTGTGAAAGTGCTGCACTCAATATGCCAGCACATTTGGAAAACTCAGCAGTGGCCACAGGACTGGAAAAGGGCAGTTTTCATTCCAATCCCAAAGAAGGCAATGACAAAAAATGCTCAAACTACTGCACAACTGCACCCATCTCACATACTAGTAAAGCTATGCTCAAAAATTCTCCAAGCCAGGCTTCAGCAATACGTGAACCGTGAACTTCCAGATGTTCAAGCTGGTTTTAGAAAAGGCAGAGGAACCAGAGATCAAATTGCCAACATCCACTGGATCATTGAAAACGCAAGAGAGCTCCAGAAAAACATCTGCTTCTGCTTTATTGACTATGCCAAAGCCTTTGACTGTGTGGATCACAACAAACTGTGGGAAATTCTTCAAGAGATGGGAATACCAGACCACCTGACCTGCCTCCTGAGAGATCTGTATGCAGGTCAAGAAGCAACA
>NW_011494935.1:2731293-2770033 GCF_000754665.1 Bison bison bison | reverse complement strand
ATGGGGAAACAGTGGAAACAGTGGCTGACTTTATTTTGGGGGGCTCCAAAATCACTGCAGATGGTGATTGCAGCCATGAAATTAAAAGACACTTACTCCTTGGAAGGAAAGTTATGACCAACCTAGACAGCATATTAAACAGCAGAGATATTACTTTGTCAACAAAGAATCTAGTCAAGGCTATAGTTTTTCCAGTAGTCATTTATGGATGTGAGAGGTGGACTATAAAGAAAGCTGAGCACCAAAGAACTGATGCTTTGAACCGTGATGTTGGAGAAGACTCTTGAGAGTCCATTGGACTGCAAGGAGATCCAACCAGTCCATCCTAAAGGAGATCAGTCCTGGGTGTTCATTGGAAGGACTGATGCTGAAGCTGAAACTCCAATACTTTGGCCACCTGATGCAAAGAACTGACTCATTTGAAAAGACCCTGATGCTGGGAGGGATTGAGGGCAGGAGGAGAAGGGATGACAGAGGATGAGATGGCTGGATGGCATCACTGACTCAATGGACTTAAGTATGGGTAAACTCTTGGAGTTGGTTATGGACAAGGGAGGCCTGGCGTGCTGCGGTTCATGGGGTCCCAAAGATTCGGACATGACTGAGTGACTGAACTGAATCAAAATCCATGTTATCAATACATGTTTAAAGGCATGGAAAAAACAGCATTGAAAGTACATAGAGATTATGATCACAGTTCTAAAACCTATGTATATCTATTTAATCATTATTATTACTTTATCTGTATATCTACCAACATGTCTATGTGAATAGGAAAAAAAAAACACTAGAATAAAATACACATAAATGCTAACAGTTCTTTTACCTGTGGAGGATTATAGCTATACAGGATGCTTCTCCACCACCCGAGCCATTTTATCTTCAGACCTAGCCTATCTGTCACTGCTTCCAGAAAGCCTTTGCCAACCAAGGTTAGGCCTCCTCCTCCCTGGTGGCTCAGATGGTAAAGAATCTGCCTGCAATGCAGGAAACCCGGGTTCAATACCTTGGTCAGGAAGATTCACCTGGAGAAGGGAATGGCAATGCTTTCGAGTATTCTTGCCTGGGAAATCCCATGGACAGAGGAGTCTGGTGGGCTACAGTTTATGGGATCACAAAGAGTTGGACATGACTACATGACTAACATTTTTACTTTCAGTGCTTTGAGAGCACCTAATGGAGAAGGAAATGGCAGCCCACTCCAGTGTTCTTGCCTGGAGAATCCCAGGGACGGGGGAGCCTGGTGGGCTGCCATCTATGGGGTCGCACAGAGTCGGACATGACTGAAGCGACTTAGCAGCAGCAGCAACAGCAATACACCCTTACAGCATAACACCAAATTGCTATCACTTGTATGCCTGACTATTTTTATTGTTCACTCTCTATTCCTTATGCTCACACACTGCCTCTTCATAGGAGACATTCAAAAAATCTGTAGAATAAATATATGCCAGAATTGTTGTTACAATAAAAAAATGATGGTATCATATTGAAAATAAAGGGCTAGGAACAGAAGATATTCAGGTGAGAAGCTGAGAGACAGAAAACCATTATTGTAATAGTGAGTAAATTACATATGACAGTGAATTGACTATTTTGGACCCAGTGAAACAGATGTTGTGTTGTCTAGTATACTAGATTGGTGTAGATAGATACACCATGGCTTTTTCTTCTTGGTCTAAATCACTGCAATAACTGCCTCTGCTCTCCATTTTTTCTTTGCTCCCAGAGATATTGCCTATTCATCCAGCAGCTTCTGTCCTCCAAGTATGTCTTCTTGAGATTACCATCAGCTAAATATCGCATTGTCTTTGGACGATTTTCCTACATTGTAACTCCCCATCACATTTTCAGTGCTTTTCTAGTTCCAGACATGCTACAGACTGTTAATTCACCCTTGCCTTTGCCTTGCCCAAGGAAATTGAAAATAAACTTTAATTTCCTAGTCGAGGGATGTGAGTGCTTTGTGTAGTTCAGAGAAAAAAGAAAGATTATTATTCGATGGAATTAGGGAATATTAGAAGAGTTCCTTAAGTTAATGAAGTTACACAGTAATTGGTCATTTGTCCACATATTTGGACTTCATTCCAATGAGCAGAGGTTTTGTCAACATCTGAGGTCCATTTGATACCTGGCCTCAATCTGTCAGTCATTCCAGTAACCATATTCATAGAGTTCAGATCTAAATTCTGAGTTTCATCAAGAGTTTTCAAATGGCCTTGAAGATGCTACCGAAGCCATTCTTAGTTAGTTACCTCTCTGACTACATAAAAATGAAAGAAAAAATTTATTTGGGGCAAGTCAACAATCTCTGGAAGGATAATAAATGCTTTCAGAATTTCAGAAGCCCAAGCCTGAGCATCTGGGAGCAAAAGTGGATGGATAAGTCTTTACTGTTAAGTGTGAACGCCTGAAGGAATTTAACAGATGTCTTTGGAGTTGCTCAGTGAAGTACTAGAATGAGTCTAAGTGTGATGCTAAACTGACTGAAGAAGGCAGAACGAATTGTTATTTCTGAGAACACATTGACTTTCAGCAGTTTATTTTTTTGTTTTAGTTTCCATTTCCTCTTTGGGGAACTATTTTACTGTAAAAATATATAAACTAGCAAAAAATAGTCAACAAATATTTATTGTATATCTGCTATGTGATAAGAACTGGATTCCATATACTAAAAAGAAATGGCCCCCACATGCACACAGATATTTATGTATTTTATGTCTTTTTTACACCTATTTGCAATCATTTCTTGTATATAAATGTTTTATTTTCCCTAAACATTAGTATGTGTCACATTTTCCAGTGTTTCCCTATGGTTTTTATGGTCAACAACTTAATTCTGACAAGTGACTCTTACTCTTCTAAAGGACAAACTGCTGCCACAGTAAATGAGACCAAGGATAAGGCTTTTGGCATATAGCATTTTTTTCTCCCATTGTAATTGTTTCCTGAAGTAGATCCTTGGAAATGAGATTCTTGCATCACTGAAAAATCAAATATAATAGATGTATACTGCTCCATTTTGATGACACTGGAATTCATTGTAGCACTGCTTCTGGCTGAGTCTAGATACTGCTTCAGAATCTTTCTTAACACAATATTCCAAGAACTCTTTAACATTCAGCCTCAGTAACCAGCCCTGGAAAACAAATTTATGATTTTGATATATGCATCACACCAAAATATTACCTTGGAGATATGTCAGGGGGCAATGCCACTTTCATTTACTTTCCCTTCTTAGGAAACCAGCAGATTTCCCTTTAACTGACTCAATCTTCCCTGTAGTTCCTGTGGTCTTTCTTGTGTTTCTAAATATTAAATATCCCTCTCCCTGAACATGGTATTCCATCAGAGCTCAACATACCATGATGCAAACTGCCTTTCTAGATGCAGTGAATTTCTCCAGGGTTTAAACAAGAGCAGTAAATTTCCTTTAGCTAAACTGGCAGCCTTCCGGACAACTCAATGACCACCAGCAATGCGAAAGAAACCTCCCAGAGCAGTGAGAAAGAGGGCCTGACATCTTTGTTATTTAAGTTAGAGAAAACAACTTTAAACCAAGAGGCCACCAAGGGTCAGTATCAAGCTCCCTCCGGCCTGGCGCAGTCCATGACCTTCACATAGGAAGAGGCATGACTGGCTCTTGCAGTTACTTTTCCAGCAGTGTCAGGGCCTGGCCAATGCCCAGCTTCCTCTCCATCCACACCCAAAGCCTCTAGCACCCTAAAAGAAATCTTTAAGTACTGCTGTCTACTTCAGAATTTCTCCATGCTTTGCTTCTTTTCACTCCAAATTTTATTACTCATTTTTTATGATTTCCCTGGTGTGGGAGACATCTGTTACTTTGCTTTATCTAATCTCTCTCTCCTCTGGTTCATTGGATCACAGCCTCCTTGTGCACACACCTCCATTCATGGCATTGCTGCCGCTTCATTAGGCTTCTCTTGTTTATCGGTGGGACTGCCAATCCAGTTCCATGCTCATCTCTCTGAAATAATTAGTATATGGCTCATCCTCATCTCCCTGGCTGGAGAGATTGGTTCAAATGCAGGGCAAGAGACCCAAGACAGAGTAATAAGTCTCTTCCAGAGTTCTAAGTCTTCTGAACTCAAGGTCCTCTGTTTTTCTCCCAAGGTTGCTAGACTTGGTTACTATGAATTTGGAGGTGACTGTGGCCATGACCCTATGTCCTCAGCCACATGGTAGAAGCTCAGCCACAGCAGAAGAGAAGGAGGCCTGTCTACAGAGATGGGGGAATGGTCTATTGGCAAATGCAGAGCTCTGCATGTAGTACAGCCAAGGAAAAGGAACAGGTTCCAAGTGCCTCCTTTATCCCAATGCACTCAGAGCCTGTCCTTGCCCCAGCAAAAGAAGTGAGGTTGGCATGACCACTCTGAGAAAGTACTAGGTCACTGGTATAGGTCACTAGGTCACTCCACTCCACTGGGTGGAGTAAAAGGAACATGGTCTGAGGTAGAGCCAGCTGGTCTTCTTGGTATTTAAAATGCTGGCTTCTGTGTGGAGGTTCCTCAGAAAACTAAAAAGAGAACTACCATATGATCCAGCAATCCCACTCCCGGGCATATACCCAAACAAAACTATAATTCAAAAAGATATGTGCACCCTTATGTTTGTAATAGCACTACTCACAATAATCAAGACATGGAAACAACTTAAATTCATGCTCACTGACAGAAGAATGGACAAAGAAGATGTGGTACATATATGCAATGGAATACTACTTGGCCATAAAAAAGAATGAAATAATGCCATATACCAGACCATCTGACCTGCCTCTTGAGAAATCTGTGTGCAGGTCAGGAAGCAACAGTTAGAACTGGACATGGAACAACAGACTGGTTCCAAATAGGGAAAGGAGTACACCAAGGCTGTATATTGTCACCCTGCTTGTTTAACTTATATGAAGAGTACATCATTAGAAACTCTGGACTGGAAGAAACACAAGCTGGAATCAAGATTTCCAGGAGAAATATCAATAACCTCAGATATGCAGATGATACCACCCTTATGGCAGAAAGTGAAGAAGAACTAAAGAGCCTCTTGATGAAAGTGAAAGTGAAAATGGGCTTAAAACTCAACATTCAGAAAACTAAGATCATGGCATCTGGTCCCATCACTTCATGACAAATAGATGGGGAAACAGTGGAAACAGTGACAGACTTTATTTTGGGGGGCTCCAAAATCCCTATAGATGGTGACTGCAGCCATGAAATTAAAAGACACTTGCTCCTTGGAAGAAAATTTATGACCAACCTAGACAGCATATTCAAAAGCAGAGACATTACTTTGCCAACAAAGTCCCATCTAGTCAAAGCTATGGTTTTTCCAGTAGTCATGTATGGATGTGAGAGTTGGACTGTGAAGAAAGCTGAGTGCCAAAGAATTGATGCTTTTGAACTGTGGTGTTGGAGAAGACTCTTGAGAGTCCCTTGGACTGCAAGGAGATCCAACCAGTCTATCCTAAAGGAAATCAGTCCTGAATATTCATTGGACGGACTGATGCTGAAGCTGAAACTCCAATACTTTGGCCACCTGATGAGAAGAACTGACTCATTTGAAAAGACCCTGATGCTGGGAATGCTTAAAGGTGGGAGAAAAAGGGGATGACAGAGGATGAGATGTTTGGATAGCATCACTGACTCAATGGATATGCATTTGAGTAAACTCTGGGAGTTGGTGATGGACAGGGAGGCCTAGCGTGCTGCAGTCCGTGGGGTCGCAAAGAGTCAGATATGACTGAACGACTGAACTGAACTGAACTGATGGATGCAACTAGAGATTATCATACTAAATGAAGTAACTCAGAAAGACAAAGACAACTACCCTACGATATTACTTATATGTGAAATCTAAAATGGAGAAGGCAATGGCACCCCACTCCAGTACTCTTGCCTGGAAAATCCCATGGACAGAGGAGCCTGGTAGGCTGCAGTCCATGGGGTTGCTGGGAGTCGGACACGACTGAGCGACTTCACTTTCACTTTTCACTTTCATGCATTGGAGAAGGAAACGGCAACCCACTCCAGTGTTCTTGCCTGGGGAATCCCAGGGACAGCAGATTTACATTAGCAGATGTAAACTATTATATATAGAATGGATAAACAACAAAGTCCTACTGTATAGCCCAGGGAACTATATTCAATATCCATGACTAACCACAGTGGAAAAAGAATATTAAAAAAAAAAAAGAAGTCTATATGTGTATAACTAGGTCACTTTGCTGTATAGCAGAGATTGACACAACATTATAAATTAACTATACTTAATAAATAAATACACATCTAGCTTCTTAGCAGAGGTCTGAACTGAGTGGGTCAGCCTCAAAATTGTTTTTCATAAGCACACAGAGGGAAACTTGTTAGTCATTCACAAATTTTAGGAATACCCCCTACTGCTGCTAAGTCGCTTCAGTCATGTTCAACTCTGTGTAACCCCAGAGATGGCAGCCCACCAGGCTCTGCCATCCCTGGGATTCCCCAGGCAAGAACACTGGAGTGGGTTGCCATTTCCTTCTCCAATGCATGAAAGTGAAAAGTGAAAGTGAAGTCGCTCAGTCATGCCTGACTCTTAGTGACCCCATGGACTGCAGCCTACCAGGCTCCTCTGTCCATGGGATTTTCCAGGCAAGAGTACTGGAGTGGGTTGCCATTGCCTTCTCCGAGGAATACCCCCTAACCACCCCTAAATTCTTGTCAATAAGCTTCTTCCCCTAAGAAGGCAGTTTCTTTGGGACACCAGCATCAAATGCTTCCTTTTGGCAGAGCAGCAGAGTGATTAATGAGCAGATTAACTCATCCACCAATTGAATGTGCTCACCATCCCCTGGACATTTCTTCTGCATACTTAATTCTTTCATTCGGTGTCCTTCCTCCTTTCTGCCGTTGATCCCAGGGACATTCAAGTTTTTTAACTGTGCCACTTGTCATCCAAAATACATGTGTGGGCATGGACTGGCTGCTGGAGTGATTTATTGATCAGAATGGTGGGTGAGAGACTCCACATTTGGTATATGACTTTTGGATATGATTCAGTTGTTAGTCAAGTGTTCATGGAAGGTTTATTAAGATTTATTCTTCTTTTTGTCAGTAATCCCACAGAAGACTCAGGTTTTATGAGTTTATTTTAGTGGGGTGAAATTAAAGGACATCTAGATCATATCATTTATTTATATTCGACTTCAATGACAATTACTACTTGATTCAAAAGTTCCATTCAGCACCCAACTGAAGTGATGACAGATAATTTTGCTCCCATGGCCATAGCCCTCTGTAGCTACTTGGGGAAACATTTCAATTATACAAGGTCAGATGAGCTATGTTCCACACTCTGACAGGCTACAGATGGATGGGGGATATGACTCTAGGTGCCCCTCCTCCATGAAGCCTTCCCTGAGCTCTTCTATGTTTTGTTTCTCATTAGCTTTTGATCATTTGCTGTTTCTCATTCATAAACATTTACTGGGCAGACACCAAGTGCCAGACACTCTGGTAAGTATTGTGAGGAATCCTTTCCCCTTCTCCCTCCTGGAAGGACATATGTGTATCCCTCTCTACCCATTCTTCCACACAGGAAGGGAGGCTAATCCTACTGATCATCCCTTGACATTTTGCTGTGAGCAGTATTATTCCTTCTGGTTCTTCTGGTTCATCCCAGCTGGATGGTGGCAAGCTTGCCATTCTGGTCCACATTGCTGGTTGGGCAAATGGATGTGGGATCTGCTGCATGTCTCCCACTGCTTGTCAGCATGCCTGAGTACGTGGGGCCCCAGATTCATATTCAAGATACACAGAAGAGGCCTGATTAGCCTTGAGCCTGCGCCAGATATTCTAGTCCAGCTTTCACCAAAGCTTCTGCACATGGATATGTATCAGGCACTCTCTGGGCTGCTATGACTGTTGACTCCCATGTAGATATTGAGACTTGTGTCTCTGTCCTCCTTAGCTGGACAGACACATGGGTTGAGTGGCAGATCTCCAATGCCACTACCAGGCAGTACTGGTATCAATAATAGCACTCTTTCTTTTTAGGGTGAAAGGTGACCATAAGAATAACAGAATCACCCAGAGTTTAGAAAATGTACCCATCTCAAACTATTTTGTGATAGTCTTGTCTGGGCCACAGGACCTGACCAAAGTTCCTTGAAGTGGATGGGGTTTGCTCTGAAGGGAAATAGCATTCCCACTGCCAGTGCTCCTGGAAAGAGGCCAGTCCTTACACATGCATGAGAGGAAACACTTTCTGCACTCTGGGGTTCGAAAGATACCTAGAACACTGCCAGAAAGAGGGAGGGCAGAAGTGGGAAGTTGCTGCTCCAGGTAACACAGAAGCAGACTGTAAGCAAGGTGAATCTGCCCTAGACCCAGAGGCAGTTCTATCCCCTGCAGTATTACTCTTGCATGTGTCTTTCTCTTCCACTGTTCCCAGCCATCACTACATTCTGCTTGGAATCTGTATACTGGCTTCTTGGCACTATGGGAATTGAAGGACCAGGTTTCTGCTCAACCTAAATATATACAGAGAGAGCATACAGCCCACCCTTAGAGCCAGAGGGGGTAGAGCAAGAACAGGCAGCAGTGGATGACAGCATAGTGACAAAACCAGGGGGCTGGGAGGAAGAGCAGCGATGTGGCTACTAAGATGGCACACCACCATCAAGGGCATCTCTTCATCTTTGCATTACTCATAAGAGTCAAAGCCCTGAGTAGAAGGGTGTCAAGTCCGGAGCGTGTGTCCATACCTTAGCTGTTGGGGTTGGGAGAAGACAGAGAGGAGTTCCACAGGGAAGGCAGAGCACTGCTGCCCACCAATACCTCACACAGTGGGGCATTCCCTCTCCTTAAACAGAAAGCAGGGTTAGGAAAATATTTACCCTGAAAATTCTCTACACAAAACCAAGCCCTTCTACTTTCTTTGAAAGCACCTGGAATTTTCCTATTAGTAGCTTATTCTTGAAATTACATTGTTGTTATTTAATCTTTAGGAGTTATCGATTAAACTGCAAATGTCTGCGAGGAGTCATAAGTTATTAAACCCATACTGATCGATACCTGAGTATGAGTTTGGACAAATGATACCCAAAGGTGAGTCAGCTGAAGGGAGGGCCTGAAACAAAAGGGGTCCTGAGGGCTGGCTGAGGGCTGGCTCTCCCACTCAGAAGAAGAGCTCTTTCTCCAAAGTAGAAGGTTGTAGTTATGACTGGTAAAACAGACATTCAATAAAAAGTGTTACCATTAACCTCTCTAACATGGAAAAAGTATTGAAGATACCAGTGGAAAAAAAAATGGAAGACAATTTGCGTTAAGGAAGACAACAATCCAAAGATGGGAAAATTAAAAATTTCATTTTTGTAATAGTACACATAGAAAACAAATGCCAAAAGAATAATCACCAAACTATTGATAATTAATATGTAGAAGGTGAGATTAGAAGATCCTTTTTTTCCTTTGCTAAATTTAAGTTTAAATTTATCAGAGCAATTACTGTAAAACCTTTAGATAGAAATAGTTTCACAAAGCCTTTGCCAGAAAAGCAAGTGTTTCCCTTTATCAGTCTTTGTATCCCTAACTCCCTCTCCAAGGCTAGTGAGTTTCAGCTCTTTGGAATGTTTCTCCTATTATTTATTTTCATATACTAAAAAAATTCATGAACCGATATTTCCTGAACATTCCATTTTAAACATTAGCTATAGACTTCCCACTGTGGCCCTGACCTTCTCACACAGTTCTCCTCCTCATATGCCCATCCTCTCTCTCCACTCTCCTAACATATTTAGACCATGATTTAGTTAACCATTAACTAGCATTTAAAATACTGTAACTGGGACTTTCCTGGTGATCCAGTGGTTAAGACTCCACATTCCCAATGCAGGGGTCCTGAGTTGCATCTCTGGTCAGGGAACTAGATCCCATAAGTCATGTGGAAGATCAAAGATACCACATGCAGTAACTAAGACCTGGCACAGTCAAATAAATAACCAATAATAAAATAAAATCCTTTAACTGTGTGTGTATGGCTCATAGAAAAGGCCATGCTACTACTTCTCCTTCTTACATAACATTTTGATTTTCCTGGAGTTGTCTTGTTTCTGTTGTGATTGTGACCGACATTGTCATTTGCTTAGTTCTCTATGTGCCTATTACTAATTTATCCCCAAACATTCCCTTGGAGCTCTTAAGAATTTCTCTCAGCATACTCAAATCCATTAGCAGTCTCTCAAGGACAGTTTTGCTTAGGGACATCCTCCTAGAACCCACCATCCTTCAATTCCAACCTGCACTTGTGTGCTCTCTAGACCAGCTAAGCAACTGTCATTTTGGAACCTCTTTCACCAACTGTCTGGGAATTCCCTTCAGCTCTTATCTGTGCTGGATCCCCTATTTCCTATATCTCATGAATATCTCTTTCTTATTGTACTTTTTCAATGTGGTAGAACACAAACTGAGAAATATCTCTATGGAATGTAAAATTTTCAAGATTATACGTATCTTTTTTTTCATTCTTCACAATTGATTCACCACTTGTCTGGGAAAACAACTCCAGAATCAAAGTCATTTTCCCTCAACAATGTAAAGACACTTTTCTGCTAACTTCCATCTTCCAATGGAGCCTTTAAGAAACCCAATGCCATTCTGATTTTTCTCCTTTGTACATAGCCTTCTTCTTCCCCCTGAAGTTTTAAGAACTTCTCTGTTTCTGGCATTCTGGAATTTAACAGTGATGCACCATGTGAGGGTCCTGTTACTGTCCTTGTTTTGAACATTTTGGTGGACACTTTGCATCTAGAAACACAGATCCTTCCATTACAGAAAATGTCAATTCTTTGATACCATCTTCTCCTTTAGTTTCCTTTCCCTTTTTCTAGAATTCTTATTAACTGATGTTTGACCTCAGAGATAGATTCTCTCTGAGAGAGATATTTTCTCTCTGCTGTCTTTTCTCTCCTCCTTTCCATCTATTTCCAGGGATAGATTCTCTCTGAGAGAGATATTTTCTCTCTGCTGTCTTTTCTCTCCTCCTTTCCATCTATTTTCAGGGAGATTTCCTCTACTTTATCATACAGTCTTTTATTGAAACTTTTATTCCGGTTTATATCTATAGATATATAGATATAGATACAGATATATATAGTTGCAATGCAACTTCCCTGACCAGAGATTGAGCCCAGGCCACAGCAGTGAAAGCCTAGAATCCTAACCTCTAGGCCACAAGGGAACTTCTACCAGATTTTTAACTCTCAAAAAGTTGAATACTTTTTACAATACCTTATTTTTGTCCCATAGATGTAACTTCTTTGCTCTCTGAGGATAATACTAATAACTTTAACCTTTCTTTTTATCACTGCACTGTCTTTGTTTCCTCCATGTTTTGTTTTCCCCTTTAATTTATTTTGATATCTGTGTTTCAAACTAGAATCAATCCTCAGTATTTGATTACACTGAGAGGAGGCTACTATAGTCTGAATGTTTGTATCCCGCAAAATTCATATGTTGAAATCCTAATGCCTGACGAGATGGTATTAGGAGGTGGGGCCTTTGGGAGGTGCTTAGGTCAGAAGGATCGAACCCTCATGAATAGGATTAATGTTCTTACAAAGAGACCCCACACAGCTCCCTGATTCCTTCTACAACATGAGGACACAGTGAAAAGGTGTTAGCTATGAACCCAGAGGAGGGCTCTCACTGAACTGTGGCAGCTATTTGAAGCACTGACCAGGAAGTACCCAGTAGCTATAGAGTTGTCTTTTGCATCAGTCCATTCCCCTAAGAACCACCATCTAATCTACCTGTATAGAGATGTGAGACTGACCACAGCATCCTGGGAGCTGAGTGATGGAAAGAAGCTGGGGTCCTCCATAGTCAATGAGGAGCCTTTCACTTAATACCCATTTCCAATGAAAAGTATCACTTCCATGCTCAGCTGTGTCCTAAGCCCAGAAACTCAAGTTCAACCTCTCCAAAGAAAACACATTTCATCTTTAGCTAGGATGAGGAAGGGAGAGTTGTTGAGCTGCTCAGGCTAGGAGAGAGGCCCTGTGAGTCTAACTACCCTTTAAACAACTTTTAAACTCTTCCTGTGTTTGGGGCACTTGCACTCTGGCTTGCAGAGAAGTCTGCAATTCCTGTGTCTCCAATTCCTGAATCTCTAGACATTCTGTGGGATGAATAAACATGTTTTTTATAGCCCCCCATACCCCTTACCTTACAGGCTCCTAGGTCTCAGCTCCCCTAACTCTGAGAAGTCCCTTATCAGTCCTACCTCACATCTTCCATCCTGCTGACTTCTCATTTTCTTTCTTTGTCTTTATGAGTTTTACCATCTTCAGTTAATTAGTATCATTTTAGCTGGGTTGAGGGAAGAAACCCAGCTTAATAGTGCTGTTCACTCTGCCACATCTAAATGGAAGTATTCAGGGCGCCTTAATTCTTTCTCTTAAAGCCCCTTTTTAATGTTATTTATTTTATGTTCAAATAAATATATTTTACCTCCTATTATAATTAGGAACAAGTTAGCACCTTAAAGAGCTTTCCTGTAATCTTATTAGCTTTGGCCATATATTTTCTCCATTAAAACAAAACAAAAAACGAACAGCAGGGTACACTAAAAGTACCATATCTGGGACTTCCCAGGTGGTCCACCGTCTGAATACTGAAACAAGTATTCAGATGGTGCAAATGCAGCAAGCTGTGTACTCATAATATGTGCACTTCTCTATATATATATTATTCTTCAGTAAAGTGAATTAAAATTAAACCAGTGATTTTTACCTTTCTGGAGCCTCTGGAGTCACAGAGATCTTTGAGAATGCAATAAAGTATGTAGGTCCTTTCCCAGGGAAACTTGCATTGGGAACATGGAGTGGTTACGACTCCATGTTCCCAATGCAGGGCGCACGGGTTCAATACCTGGTTGACAGCACTTACTACATGCTGCGGCCAACAAAAAAGAAAGAAAAAGTACCATCTCTGCCTATGACAGCTTTTTTACATTAAAAACATAGCCTGAATCGCAGAAAGGGCTGGATTTTCCTGGCCTGTAGGGTCAATTCAGGTTGGAGAAAGAGGGAGAGCTGAGTGTTAGACACAGCAGAGGGAAAATGCAGAGAGAGGGGGGCTTAGAGGGGAAAGAGAGTGAGGAAGAGTGACCCAAACCAAATTTACCACCTTCACAGTTCTTGCGGGGCAGGGCCTGCCCAGGAAAACAAATATCATCTGAATGAAAGTCTCTCCAAAACAGAGTTTGAAAGCCCAGCCAATGCTGAGCCCAACACCAAAAACACCACAAAATCGCAACAGAACTCAAGAATTAGGGCAGCCCCTGGTAATGGGTTGTGACGGGCTATGATCCGCCCTTGTACCTGGAGAGGCCAGCGGGGAGGGCCTGTTCACTGAATCTGAGCTAAGGACACCACAGTCTCACCCCTCCCCCCAACACCCTCCCTGTTTTTCTGACGAAATTTAATTTTCCTCTTTGTTTTTTTTTCCCCTGACAGTATCCATTATTCTTGATGAGGCCACGGAAAGCTTGGGTTCCCTGATTTTATGTGCTTAGGCAGAAACCGAATCTGAAATCCAGTTACCTTTATTAATTTGACTATTGTTTGAAAAGGCAAATAGGTAGGTTCTGAACCCTATTATGTCCCATCTGTCTCCTCCGGCCTCGGGTGCACTGGAATGCTCCGTATCACCCTTGCAGGATGGCTTCCTATTAATATTTACCAGACGCCGCTCTCTGTCTAATCCTCTTACCCTCCAACGCGTTTGAGCCACTCACTGCAGCATGAAAACACACCACGGTAACTATGTACTTAAGAGCCTGTGTTCCTGACCCTTGATTCTGAACCAGAGAGGAAACCAAATAATGATCAACTCATAAAATGAAATGCCCAAACTAGATTTTGTTCTTCCCAAGACCTAGGCTCCAGGATTACAGTGACTAATGCAGCAAACAGAGTGAAACAGAGATCTGAGGCCCTGGGGGAGAGCGTGGTCTTGGCAGCAAGTCAGATGGTCAGAGACCTGGGAGGGGGTCTGCCTGGAGGGGTTCTATGTCAAGCTAAAGCCACGTGGGGACATCTGGAAAGCACGAAAGTGGTTGTCTCATCCAATTCTATCTTAAAACCACTGGAGGAAAACCACAATATGTGGTTTCTAGCCTATACTTGCTTCTAGAAATGGTGGCTCCATTCCTTTGGTGCTGGCCCCAAGCAGCCCCAACTGCACACTTTAGCAGAAACTAGAAGTTAAGGCAGTGGTTACAATGGCAAGGGGGGCAAGGATGTGATAGGAAGGGGTTAAGGAACAGCTTCTGGGGTCCTGGCAGGGTTCTGTTTTTTTATTGGGTGCTGGTTACTTAGGGATATTCAGACGGTACAAATGCAGCAAGCTGTATACTCATTATATGTGCGCTTCTCTCTATATATATTATTCCTCAGTAAAGTGAATTAAAATTAAACCGGTGATTTTTACCTTTCTGGAGCCTCTGGAGTCACAGAGATCTTTGAGAATGCAATAAAGTATGTAGGTCCTTTCCCAGGGAAACTTGCAAACACCCTAAATTTTGCATCTAATCTTAGGAGTGCCTTTGATGACCTGAGTCACAGACAGAGGAGAGCCTTCCAGGGTTCTCTTCCCTCCTCCCTCATTTCTATTTAACTGCTGAGTTCCAGCCATTGTTCCTGGAGACAAGATGCCTGTCTCCATTTCCACACTGTCAGCCTGGCCCCGCTCTGGCCTCCACTGTCCCTAATCCATCTTGAGTGCCACTGTTTTCATCACAAAAGGTTTCCACTCAAAAGTCTACACTACGTTCTCTTGGCTAAATGGAACAAATAGAAATATCTTATCCCAGAACTGTAGACCCTCCATCAGTCTGCCCTTACCTACCTACCCAACCCCATTTCATACTCTTCTCCAACCAAAGCCTGCCATTTCAGAGAAGTTCCCAATATGTCAATTCACTCCTGCTCTTAAACATTCCATTTTTCTCAGCCAGGAGCCTCTCTCCTTTTGTTAAGCTTATAAAAGACTACAACTACAATCCTGCCTTCCCTCAAGAGCACTCCTTGACTATAGGAACAAAGAGCTGTCCCTCCTTTGAACTCTGTGGCACTTCTCTCTCTACTTTGATTTCATTAATGATCCTGTATCATTCACTCATTTATTCACTTGTTAATTCATTTATTCTGTTTGGAATATCTTTTACTATGTTTGAAATCTATTAATTTTGTATTGTTGTTTCACTATTATAAATAGTTGCTCGAAACAGCACAAATTTATTATCCTACAATTTTGCAGGTCAGAAGTCCAAAATAAGTCTCACTAGACTACAATCAAGACATCAGCAGGGCTGCATAACTTTCTAGGAGAGTCTCTAGGAGAGAACCTATTCCTTGATTTTCTACCTTCTGGAAGAGGCCTACATTCTTTGGCTCATGGTCCCTTTCCTCCATCTTCAAGCCAGCAACTGTGAGTTGAGTACTTGACATGTCTCTTTGTTCTGACATCCTCTTCTGCCTCTGTCTTCTCCATTTAAGAATGCTTGTGATTGTGTTAGACATACCCAGAAAATCCAAGATAATCTCCTTATTCTAAGGTCATCTGATTAAAAACCTTAATTCCATCTATGACTTAACATATAGTCATAGGTTCCAAGGATTAGGATGTGGACATCATCGGAGGATGGGGGCATTATTCTGCCTGTCACAAATTCTATAGCCCTTTCTTTCCAATATCTGATTTTATAACTTGGTTCTATATAATTTATTTATTCACCCACTTGTTCATTTTACCGTGAATATCTATTATTTCATGGTCCAGCATCCATAAGCCCCCTTCCAATATAGTATCTCAAATTTTCCCCTCGGAATCACTACCTCTCTCACTCTCAGTCCAACTCCACTCCTGGCCATAATGACTCTTGCAGGAATGAACACATGACCTAATTAGAATCAGTGAGATATCTGATAAAATTCATAGAAAAGAGGAGCAGGTTCTTGCCACAGGGGTTAAATTAGGAAGATGAGAACCTGAAGATGCCAAGGAATGCCATGGAAAGCCTGAAAATAAAGCTAACACTTGGCAAGGCAGGGCTGAGTAATGAAAAGAAACTGAATATTAATGTCATTGCTTAAGCTCCTGGATCAAGCCATACCTGAAGTTAGTGCAACTTCTGGCTCTTCAGTTATAAGGTCCATAAGTTTCTATTTTATTAAGTCAGGTTAAATTAGCTTTTTCTCTCACTCCTAAAAGAGTTCTAAGTGAAACACATTCATTTACTCCTTTTTTAACAAGTTCACACTGCACAATTACTTTGTGTTATACACTGGAAACTATAATATAATGTTCCTGTCCTAATAGAGATAATGAGAGAATTCAGCATACACAGGTTACCTTAAGTTTGGGGACAGGGAAGCAACTAAGCTGACATAGCAGGAAAAATAGGAGTGTGCCAGGCTAAGGCAGTGGAGATGAATGATAAACTGGATTACAGACAGAACGTAGACTATGTGCAAAGGCTGGGAGGCAAAAGGCTCTCTGCTTGTTTCCCAAGTGTAAGTCTTGCATCTGCAACCAGACATATACTCGTTGAACTTTTTAATCTTCCTAGACTATAAACCGGAGAAGGCAATGGCAACCCACTCCAGTACTCTTGCCTGGAAAATCCCATGGACGGAGGGGCCTGGTAGGCTGCAGTCCATGGGGTCGCTAGGAGTCGGACACTACTGAGCGACTTCACTTTCACTTTTCACTTTCATGCATTGGAGAAGGAAATGGCAACCCACTCCAGTGTTCTTGCCTGGAGAATCCCAGGGACAGGGAGCCTGGTGGGCTGCCGTCTATGGGGTCGCACAGAGTCGGACACAACTGAAGCGACTTAGCAGCAGCAGCAGACTATAAACACCATGTAGCAGAGAGAATTTGCTCCCAAAAAACTTTGCTGACTAATATCTGTCCTAATATCTGAGGTAACTGAGGCCCAGATTTCCCTTTTCTTCAGTGGCAGGTTATGATTTTATCTATCTAGATTTAGGGTGACATTATAATTATAATAACAATCAGAATGAGAACAATACCAATAATACAAACACTTTTTAAGTCCTTACTATATATCAGACACTATCCTAAGTACTTTACATGTTATTTAATCCTTGAAACTGTCCTTCCAGGTGGCTATTATCATTGCCGTTTTACACAAGAAGATACTGAGACAAAGAAAAGATAAGCAACTTCCTGAGTGGCAGACCCTTCTGGTTGAGTAACCAGCAGTCATTCCTGTGTCTCTGCCTCACAATCAGAACTTCAGCTTTGTTCAAGGGATCATGTCTTTCAGGGGAGTGGAGTTCTTCCAGGGGCCCAAGAACTGGCTCTAACTGGCCTAAACCAACGGTGATCCCCTTCCCAATGACAATGATTAGGAATGTAAGCACAATTATAGATAGTAAAACATGAGGAGAAGTCTGCTATGAATCCTTGCTGACCAAAATGGGATACAGAAGAGGCACTTCCTTTCTTCTCTGGACACTCTCACTTTCATGCAGTACCTGTAACTGGGGCTGCCATCTTGGGGCCATGAGGGGAGCCACCTAGAAGAACAGGCCAACAGACTAAGGATGCAACGGGGAGGGAAGAAAAGAAACTATATCCCTAACAGTTTTCCTGAGCTGCTGAATTAGCCAACCCCAGCACTGTCTTCCCTCTGGCCTTCTTGTGATATGATAAGCTGCATTTCTTCTCACCTAAGAGGCCATCAATTGTAAGATGCACAACTGTGTGTGTTGTGTCCAACTAGAAAGAAAAAAAAATGTTTCCAAGTAACCTATGACACAATATTCTGATCATTTAGAATTTTGATATTATACTTAGTGAAAGAGTGCATTTAGACACTTATTCCTAGACTTTTTTTTTCTACCACTTATTTCTCTTATGTGTATACATGCATGCTAAATCACTTCAGTAATGTCCAACTCTTTGCAACCCCATGGACTGTACACCACCAGGCTCTTCTGTCCATGGAGATTCTCCAAGCAAGAATACTGGAGTTGGTTGCCATGCCCTCCTCCAGGGGATCTTCCTGACCCAGGGATCAAACCAGGGTCTCCTGCTTGGCAGGTAGATTCTTTACCACCCAGTAAATTAGTCAAGGTATTCCTAAGTCTGCTTTCCACTGAAAGTCTAAACTCTCCTGAATGACTTCTGCATTGAGTCATCAATGTTCAAGTTTTTCCATATGCGATGATCCTCTGCTCTATCAAAAGATTTGGTGATACAGTATTTCTCAAAAGGGTATCCTTCTGTAATCTTTTAGCTTGGTTTCTGTTATTTGCAGTCAAAAGCGGCCCTTCTGATCCACTAAGGTCACCAGTATCATACGTGGCAGAGTTTAGATTCAAGCCCAATCATTCTGACTTCAGAATGACTAACTGATTACTGTGCTAAACAACTTTTGTTTCAGCCAACATGACACATCCGATTAACGGATAGCGACTCCCTATTAA
Organism: Bison bison bison; assembly: GCF_000754665.1. Taxonomy (NCBI): domain Eukaryota; kingdom Metazoa; phylum Chordata; class Mammalia; order Artiodactyla; family Bovidae; genus Bison; species Bison bison. The sequence goes on along the minus strand of NW_011494935.1, from coordinate 2,751,519 downwards.
GAGTCATGTGGAGAGGGACTCTGAGGCCATGACCTATTATCTACGACTGTCATGGAACCCTGGGTGATGTGTTGTATTGTACAAGTCATGTACTTCCCTTTCCTAGATAATTGCTCAACTCTCAACTTTTATGCGAAGATATGGATTCCTTCAGCTGGAATAAGACCAGCTTCAACCTAAACACTTTGGGACTAATAGGCAGGAATGCTACAAAGGACCATGCAGGTTGTGTATTATGTAACTTCCAAAGAATACTTATTAACATATTCACTATGGTGTAAGTGGCAGCCTCTAGTTTTGTGCAGTATACAACCTGCACAGTTGTACCTGGAAGCTGTTCAAATACTGATTCTCCATTTAAGCACCATGAACACAACCTTCACAGTGACTAGCCATCATTTATTCTGGAATTTTATACCTAGTATAAAGGTCAAGTTATTTTTGTGTCTAATTAAATTTCTCCTGTTTAAAATTAAATTCTCTTCTTGAATGACACAGACCTAAGAATAATATAAAGCATTTAGTCTGGCTCTGTAGGGGCTCAATACTCATCAAACATAAGTGAATCATTAAAAATCATTCATATATTTGAAGACAATAATTAAGTCTCTTGTTCTTATTAGCTTCTCCAAGCTAAACAAATCTAATTTACTTAACAAGTGATTATCATGTGCCAGGAACCATGCTCAGCACTTTAGTTCGTGATGTCATCTCATCTTCACTATAGCTCTCTGAGGTAGATACGCCATTACTCCCACTTTATAGAGGAAGATTGTAGTGATTCGAATGCAGGTGCTAAAGCTATACTACCTGAACCCATGTGATCTTGGGTAAGTCACCCAGTCCCTCTGTGCTCCAGTTCCCTCACTATGAAATGGAGATAATGACAATGTCTACTTCATAAGATTGCCCCAATATTTGCAGAATTGAACAATGTCTCACCAGTAAATAACCAACATACTCTTGCTACTGTTGTATTTCTATACATATGTATTTCTAGCACCCCAGTAAAGGAAGGGACTGAACAAGGAATTGAACTGCAGGATTTCTTCCCTCTCTGCCTTTCTAACTCTATCCCAGATTTAGATTTAAAAAGCACCTTGAAGCTATGTCATCGCCTTCTCATTTTGCAGACAAGGGACCTGAGGTCCATTGTGGATCACTATCATCCATGCTGCTAACTGAGAATCTGGCTCTCTGTACAGTCACTTGCTCCTCTTGACTGCTCGCTACCTGTATTAAAGCTTTGAACCTGATCTCAGGGCCAAGTTTTCAGCCTCCCACTGGGATAAATGGAGAGATTTTTGAGAAAAAAAAAAATTGGCCAACTTATATAGGACCACTTGGAGTCATTCTGCTTTGTGGCATTGCCAGAGATCATCCTCCCACCAAGCTGGGCTGGTCAAGGGTCCAAGGAGTTCCCAGGCCTGACCTGCTTGCAGATCTGGTACCCTGCCCTGCCCAGGAGCGAGCGCATGTTTGGACACTCCAGAGACCTACAACAATTACAGGGCACCACTCATTTGCCCCAGGGACTTCTTGTATGAATTAGTATCTTCTATTAAAAATGAAATCCAAGATAATAAATTGTCCTTAAGGGCTCAGATGTCTTTAATCATGGTTTTATCTTCTCCCTCAGGCTTGGTGACTCCTAATGAGTTCCAGCTCACATCCTGGGTGAATTATTGTTGGAGGAGTGTGTGCACTCAGTGAAAATAAACTAACAGTAAGATTCGTGTTTATTCTTTAATTCACTCCATCCAAAAATAGTTTCCTTTTTAAAGAACATTTTTCAAATAGAGGAGTGAATACTAACTAACCCTTTGTGCTTCGCACCAAAAAAGAGAGAGAGAGACAAATACCCACAGTTGGATTTATGACTGTTGATAGATAGAGTAATATGAACTTGAAATATCTGAGACCTCTGACAAGTTTTTTCACATCCTGAGCCTCAGTTTACTCATCTACAGAATGAGGATAGTAATATCTACGTCTTATAGCTCTTGTGAGGATTCATGTAAGTAAACTGGTTCAGTATATAGTAGTAAACATTCACGACAGCTATTATTTTATACTGCTGTGCAAAGTTGCATATACATTAAATTTGGGAAATCCATCCTGTTTTTCCATTGATTTATATCATTTCAGAAGTACTTCACGTTTTTTTCTTCATTCTTCCTGCATCTATTGTAGATGAGGCCTCCTACTATTTTTCCGCTTCACTCCTCCTTCCATCCAACATGATCTATAACCAAATTCTTAAATGCCCTAGGGAGCAAATGCTCAAAGGAATCCCATACTGAAGCAAAGCAGTTGCCTATAAAGTGCATAATCACCTCTTAATCGATCTGGCTTGTAAATTAGTATATTGAGTTTCTATAAGTTGAACCCACACTGTGGGAGTCATCCCATTTCAGTTTCCTCAGCATCCTTATTTGGTGCAAAATAAATTAAGTGGAATTGCTTGCACTCCCCGGAAAGGAGTGGGTTTTTTTGGTTTTGTTGTTTTTTCCATGGTTCCTTCCTCTTCCTGCCTTTGGAAGAGGAAAGGGCCTCAGGGCAGGGTCAATGCTAGCTGTTGTGGTGAAGGATGGTTCTTCTGTGAGTGTGTGAATCTGAGAGTGGGTGTTGGAGAAGGGAGCTGAACTTCTGAACTGGAGCCTGGGTCTGTGTAAAGATGAAGTCACTGACAGGAAGAATAACTGCCAACTCTCTCGCCAGCACCTCCTGTCTCTTCCCTCACGTGCTCTCACAGGGCCACCTTGACTCCACCAAGAAGGAACTAGGAGCCAGAAGGACTCTGTTAGTCACTCAGTCGTGTCCAACTCTTTGTGAGCCCATGAACTATAGCCACGAGGCTCTTCTGTCCATGGGATTCTCCAGGCACGTATCCTGGAGTGGGTTGCATTTTCTTCTCCAGGGGATCTTCCTGACCCAGGGATTAAACCCGGGTTCTCCCACCTTGCAGGCAGACTCTTTACCGACTGAGCCACCAGGGAAGACTCTAGTCTAGAAGACCCTAGTCTAGAATCTAGAAGGACTCTAGTCAAGGGCATTATGTTTTTCCCCTCAGCTCAGCAGGGCAAGTCTTTCTCTAGTTTCTCTGTTGATTAAAAGATGAATATGAATATGTGCTCCCTCGGAGAAACGATGGAGTCTACTAATGAACCCTCAGCCATTATTCATGGGCTTAACATCCACCTTGGTCCTGACAGGCACCTTGGATTATGAGGAGGCTCTGTGAGGAAAAAGCCAAGAGTAGGAGACTAGAAAAGAAAATATTTAAGGATTTTTACCTAAACTCCTCTTGTGGATATAAAATTCTCAGTCAAAATTTTGAAATCTCTGTTCTTGCAAATGTTAAAAAAAAAAAAAAAACAAACCTCAATCTTACCACATTACAATAATGCCATCGCTTCTCTTGGTAAAGTGCATCTCTATGGGTAATTTATTACACTGAATCAAAAACTCGTCCTTTTCCCTCTCCTTCTTGTCTCCCTTGAGGGGGAAGCTAAATTCCTGGAAAGATTTTTTTTTCCCAAACCACCCCCTGGCCTCATGGGAAGGTCATCTGTTCCAGATAAAGCCTGTCATCCTGGCAGGTCCAGGTACCACTCAACATCACAGCTGACCTCAGCCAAGATATGTCATCCTGCTGGTCTTGGATGGTAGCTTTTCCCTTGTCATTCCTCCTTCTAAAGTGCCCATAGCTGATTGAATAGTGGCACAGAGCATGCAGGTTTTCCTCCCTGTGACTCAGCATCTTCCTGGCTCTGCTGATCCTGAGGCCCCAACCATGGCTCATCCACAGTAAAGACTCTGCCATGACATCACCTCAAATCACATCACAGTGACCCCCATCGATGGCACCTGACTCTGACTTTTTAACTACCTTCCTCTCCTCTATTAAGGGATTTCTTCAGATCACATCCACCCACTCTGTACTCAAAAGAGACTCAGAGGCAAGATGCAGGGGAGATATCACAAGCCTCTGCCACTCAAAAACTGCTGCTATTTCTACTCTACTGGTGTCACCCCATGTTGGTATGGGGCACCCAGCCAACAAGTGGTTTCTTTCCAGAATTTTGGATCCTTTTTAAATCTCTAACCCTTACCCCTCCCTCATGGATTCAACTTTAAGCAGAAGGTGGGTGAGTGGTTGGGGAAAGGGGGAGATAAAAGATAATTATTTTATCTTCCACCTGTTTCACAGTGTTGTTGTGAATCCTCAGAGGATCCAAGGAGAAAAAGTATGTATGGCATTAAGCATGGGGCTTGGCACAGAGAAAGTGCTGTATCAGTCTTACAAAGATGAAGACACCCCCATTAGCTTGCACACTCTAATCAAACATTTAATCAGTTCTTTAAATGATTTAATATCTTTGTGTTCTTGTCATCGGTGCCAGCATAGTACTTTATACATAACAAGGGCTCGGAAATCAATTGCTGGATTCATTTTAAGGGATGAAATATAATCTGCTTGAAGACAAATCCTTTCCCTCACATGGGACCGGGAGAAAGGGGGTTACTGATAGCTCACACAGGGACCCAAAAGAGACCAGGATGTGAGCTGGTAAAAGGGGCAAGTGTGTCTGGGGCTTTCCCACTCACAGTAGTCCTACTGCATGTTCTTCTTTCTTCATTATTCGTCAGGGCTCCCCTTGAAAGCAAGTAGCCGAGTCGAGATTATTAATATAAAATGGTTTTGAAATTGATGGGATCAGGAAATTCCCCTTGAGTCAAAACCTGAAGGAAGTGAGTACTTCTGAGCAAAGGAGCTCATCCTGCCTCAAGACTGGAAGAAGCTGTAGGAAGAGACACAGGATCAAGAGCTTCAAACTTCGCATGGTGCCTAGCAGGCACTCGGTTGAATAAATTAATGAATCAATAAATACTTGATTCTATGTAGGCATTCATTCTATCCTCACTTTTTACCCTGATTTTTCTCAGAGAGTGACCACAATCCATGTTTACTAGACCATATCTTGGCTATCTCTGCTCAGAAAACCAATGTATACAGAATAGCAGATGACCCAAAGAATGTGATTCACTACTGCACACATGGGGATAAATCTCTGGAGTATCACATCCCCAGCTCTACTAGCAACTTAAACAAAAGCTGGCCACCTCCCAAACCCTACAATCTATTCAACATGAGCATCTACTCTGTGTAAGAACAAGTAACAAAGCTTTGAGGCAGGGATGCAGGAATAAAACATCATTTCTGTCCTCAGTAAATTTATAATCTTGTTAGGAGAAAAAAATAAACAGAGGTATAAATTAGTCATACCAAGAAACATATGTTAAATTACATTTGAGTAATGTAGTAGTTATTTTGTGTTACAGGTTTTCAATAGAGCAGGTGATGCCTTTGAGGACCAGAGAAGTGAGGAAAGACTTTGTCTAGGAGCTGAGATTGCCTGAGTCATGAGGCATGAGTCAGATTCAGATGAGCAGGAGTTAGGGGGAGCCAAGTCAGTGAGGAGCCTGAGTCTCCAATGGCCACATTACTGAGGGATCCTCCTCAGAGAAGACACTGGAAAGAGTTTCAGTTGCTAATGATAGTTATATGTCAGGCATTGGGCCAAGAACTTGACATTTCTCAGGGAGTCCTCTCAACAAATCCCAAGATTGTGTTGCAGATATGCTGGGCTCTCTCCTTGCTTCCTCACAGGACCTCAGTTATGTTTGAGACAACAGTAGGTCCAGTTAAACTACTTGATATCCCAGATTCCTTTGCAGGTAGGGTTGGTCATCCCAGCATAGTGGTGGCCAATGAAGAATAAGATAGAAAAACTAAGTAGGGCTCTCCAGAAAGCTCTTCAAAGCTGACCTCTTACCATTTTGCCTGGTGCTGGAATTGCCCCCTTGTGGCCCTGGATGCTGGGGCAGCAAGACCCTACATCCTTGATGGGTCCCTTGAGCAATGGTACCAATTCCAGACTGCCTACCCCTGAACTACTTGTTCCATGAGAAAAATATGCTTTTATTTGGTGAAGCCACTGCCATCTGACTTCTGTTATTTGCCACAGAAAGCAATCTTAGCACATACAGAGAGGTGATAATACTATCCTGTTACAGACTAGGAAATTAACCTCAGAGAGTGTCACTACTCTTAAGTAGTGAATCCCACAGTCAAATCCAGACGGCAAAACAAGGCTGGTTAACTCCCAAACTACTACACAGAATCACATATAAAACAAGTTAGAGAGAGAGAGCAACCTTTAGCAACTTTTTAACCTCTCACATAGCCCTTATCACAGTCTACCTTGTATCAGATCCTGGTAAGCATTCTCTCTCTCTCTCTCCCACCACCCCACCCCTCCTGCCACCAGCATATCACTATGGAATCTCCTGGAAGGCAGGACAAGGACATGACCATGCTGATGGCACCCCTTCTCTTCTGCTCCCTCAACACTTGGTTCAGGCTAACAAGACACTGTCAAAAGGCTGGCTGGGTTGAGTTTTTAAAAAGTCACTCAGGATAACTGTCTGAGAAAGTCCACCCCTTTGTGTACATACATGTATGGTTGTGCTGGTGTGTGCTTGAGGAACGTATGTCTGAGTGTTGGAGAGGGAGGGCCAGAGGAGGAATTTTTTTATTGTTGTCAAATCCCATTCTCCCCCCTCCCAAATCCTACAGCCCTGCAGTGACAGCACAGATGATTATATTAGCGATAACTAAACTTTTGTGCAGGACCTGAAAATTTAATTTCCTTGTGGGAAGCTATAGAGAACTAAGCTTATTTAGAGCCAAGAACCCATGAACTTTGCAGAAAGAGAAGACTGAATACCAGATACAGCCACTGGCCTCTAGATTTTCTTGAAAAATTAAAAAGGCACCAGCTCATTTTTAATGCTTCCTTTAGAAATAGCTCTCGAACCTTTTTTCTCTATACTTACCCTATAGCAGAGTGGATGGGAAGACACAAGTAACCCTTGAGAAATGTCTGCTGCTGCTACTGCAGCTAAGTCGCTTTAGTCGTGTCCGACTCTGTGCGACCCCAGAGACAGCAGCCCACCAGGCTCCCCCGTCCCTGGGATTCTCCAGGCAAGAACACTGGAGTGGGTTGCCATTTCCTTCTCCAATGCATGAAAGTGAAAAGTGAAAGTGAAGTCGCTCAGTCGTGTCCGAGAAATGTCTGATTCATTCCAATTTATTCCATGATTGTTATTTTCATTTACCCACTGCTTAAAGAAGTATAACTCCATCAATTATTTTTTCTCAAGTTGTTTGAGTGGTCAAGACCCAGATAAAATTTACTGAGTGCTCACCATGTGCCAGGCACATGCTTTTACATGATTTAACTCATTGAATCCTTGACTGAGGCACAGAGAAGACAAGTAACTTGCCTAATGTCACACAGCTAAGAATTAGCAGAGCTGAAAGTGAAATCACACAGTGCAACTGCAAAGCCGAAGATTGTAAACACATCAGCATATGACCTGATAAGTCTGGTATCTGAGTGTATCAGTTTTTTAATGCATGGAACAAGCACTACCTCTGATCAATTTGAGGGGGAAAAGATAGAGAGCAAGGAAAGGGGTACATTCTCCATCATTAATGGATTTGAGAGGCTGATTCCCAGGGAGAGACTGATGGTCTCAGCCTTGGTCATGGTTCACTTCTCCACTAGGGCTGAAGTGAACATCCCTAGTCTGCTTCTGAGGAAATGGAGTGGATGCTACCAGACCAAGGTTGTATGGATAAAGGGTTGGAGAAGAAGACTCATGTATAAGCTCCTGGGCCTCTCAGGAAGGAACAGATTCTGCTAAATTTAACAAGTTTGAGGTTGAATCTTGACATAAACTTGGTACCATGGGGTTTTCTGGGTTCCCTATCCTTAGGATTCATCCATTCACTTAACTACACAGATATTTATTCACCAGAAATCTCCCTTTATGTGCAAGCATTGTGCTGGGAGATTCACTGTTCTCAAAGACATTTATAGCCCATGAGGGGACGTCAGACATATCCACCCACTCATTTCCCAAGTACTATTGCACACCATTGCAAACCAGGCACAGTGGTAGGCACTGGGAATAGAGCAATGAACAAGTCAGACACAATCCTTACCATATGATTAATCTCCCAATGGTGGTAGTTTAGTCATTAAGTTGTATCTGACTCTTTGTGACCCCATGGACTGTAGCCCGCCAGGTTCCTCTGTCCATGGGATTTCCCAGGCAAGAATACTAGTGGGTTGCCATTTCCTTCTCCAGGAGATCTTCCCAACCCAGGGCTCGAATCTGCATCTCCTGCTTGGCAGGCAGAGTCTTTACCACTGAGCCACCTGGGAAGGCTTAATCTCCCAACAGAAACAATAAATTAGAATGAGCATTATGACGAGGAAATGCAGTCATCTGGAGCAGCAAATAGGAGAGGGACCTAGTTTGGGATGTGCTGGATATTTTCCATTTGCCTCTCCCAGATTCACTTTCCATCTATCTCCATCCTTTGTACTCTCAGGAAGTTAACATATATGGGCTGTTTTAACAGCATCTCTTGTCTTCTGGCTTCCATTTAGATTCAGACAATCAAGGCACTGGCAGGAGTCTGGAGAGGAGGAAAGAGTGAAGTCGAGATATTTACTTTCCCAGCTGCTTCCCTAGTAAGTTGGCTGCCTCCCTGCTACCTGAGACCATAGGTCCTGCCAGGCACCCTCTACACAATCCCTACAACTCTGACCACTTTCTCAACTCCAAAAGCTGCTCCCACACTTACCTATTCAAGTATAGCAGAGGTAAGGCTGCCAGCTTTTGCTAGCTCCAGCAATACATTAACTTCCCTGCTAGATTCCCTCAACTCTGCCCTCACCTTTGGGAAAGCGCCCTTCATTAACCTTGCTTGAATTAAGGAAATGCTGTTTCCTCAAGAGATCAAGTAAGGTTTACCGAGGAACTGACATTTAGGCTGATCATTCCATTTTAAGCAACAACAATAGACAATAATGCATCAGGTGACCTGTAGAGTGGTTGGTCCCAAAAGAAACTACCATGTTAGTCCTGCTAAAGAACTTTCATCTTGAGATTTATTGATTCAGTATTTCAAAGGATGTGTTAAATTTGGGGGGTTTGACAAAGAAATACCCTAACATGCATGTGATAAATCCCTGTGCATGTGCATTTTGGGGTGGTCTGCCCACCCTTCACAGCTACTTCTCTGAAGACACTTTTGTACTGGCCAGTTGGCCCCCTGCGACTGCTGCCTGAAGCACAGGCAGGTGGACACCTGGGCCAGGCTGGACCAGAGTTTCTCTGGGGTTCAGACTCAAGAATGTTGGTTCTTCTCTGTGGCTGCTTCTGAGGATAACTGGAGGCACCCTTTCAGTCATGGCACACAACACTATAAACTGTTCATTAAACAACTCTGGAGTGGATATTTACATTTGCAATCCTCCCTTATTTATGTATTTTTAATACGGCATTCAGCAGATGGTAGTAAAGTGTTTCTGTGAAAGGGCAGCTTTTCCAGTTGGTACAAAGGCACCATCTGAGCTACAGGCAGGGATGGGGATCCAAATGTCATATGCCCACCATAGCCGTGTGAAAACCAGTCCCGAGAGAGGTGAGCCAAGTAGACATTCCAAGAGGGGCAGAGATGAGAGATGGTGGGAGCCATGCAGTGACAATGGTGAGTGCGCCTTCTTCCAGCTTTTCATGCTGCCTGGCTCCTGAACCCCATCATTTGTGACAGCCAGATGTTTCTCCCCATGCCTTGCCTAAACCTCACTGTTATCATAAACTCCTCTAATTTGCTTAGGCTAGGTTGAAAAAGTTTCTATACTTTTTGCAGTGGGATAACATTTCTAAAATATGCAACAATATGCTTTTCCATTCTGGCATTTCCTTATAGCCCTGTGTTTCTCTTCTTTTTTATTTAGCCCAGCAGTCTGCATTCCTTCCCTTAAGGAAGCGATGGTATAAAATAAAGCAGAAGAAAAAAAGAAGTTAATGACTAACTTCGAGCTTCAAAAGCCAAGGCACAGGCAAATAAGAAGGGCTTATGCATAGACAATATCTTTGAGAGAATATAAGTAAGGGTGAACTTACATCTCCCCAGAATAGAAAGGTGTCCTTAGACTGGGGCCTGAGGTGGGGAGAGAATGGGGGTCAAGTAGGACACAACTTGCAGGATTCAAAGACAAGGCAGAAAAGCATCAGGGGTGGCTCAGCCTCCACTTGAGTCAGCACTGTCCTCCGATACTGCCCAGGAGCTACACAAAGAGCCAGAGACGTAACAGAGTCCATTTGCCATGTACCGTATGTCACCTAAGCAAAGGCACCTGGTGGAAATGCACTCACAGGAGTTAACATCCCAGCGCTGACTGCAAAAGGGATGCCCAGTGGGCTCTGGGATTGGGTTCCATCCACTCTGACCCATCCACCCACTGTGGGGCCCACAGACCACCACCCAGTGACCATCTGAGCAAGTACCACACATAGTTTTGCTAGACGAGTAGGATCAAGCAGTGCGGCCACTTAGAGAATTTGTAGTTCAGCAAGAAATAAGACATGACAAAAATATCATTTCATCCTTGTGGGCAAGCTGGAAAAATGTGGGTGAGACAGCAGTACATTAAGGGAGCTGGGGAGCCATCTGAACAACAAAAATGCTAGAAGCCTGATTAATTACACCAGTGTCCTCTTAGAACATAGTCTCTTCGCATGCAGGTGACAGCTGATCAAAGCTAAAGTCACATCCAGACTCAGCAGGAAAAACTCATGATCAGCCATAACACCAGCCACAGGCTTGGATGTGGCACATGGCACAAGCTCCCAGTGCTGGCCTTCTCTACACTACCATGCAAGATATCCATGCTACACCTCCTTCCTTCCTACATGTGGACCACCCAGAAGTCAGTCCATCACTTACTTTTTTGGTTGCAAGTAACAGCAAGCCACTCATACGAACTTAAGAAAAAAAGGAGGGTGTATTAGAAACAGCACAGGGGCATTTCCAAGTACCCAAGGAGGAGGAACTCATCTGGGTTCTTCTCCAAGCAGCTGATGTCAACAAAGCAAAATCTTTTGTAACAAACTAATGATGCCATAGTCGGTTTTGTTACATCTCCACCTGTGTCAATCCTAGATATGTAGGAATGCAGCTTGACATAAGTACCTGTGGTAAGAACACTTTGGATTTTACTGCCGACTCAGGATGTCAATAGTATGCTCTGACTACAAAAAAAAAAAAAAAAGCAAAATCTTGGACTGCATTAAAAAAAGAGGTGGTGATGGTGCTGCCTTCAGTTTAGGCATCATGTAATCAAGGCACGGTGGCCAAGGTGGACTCAAAGTTAGGCTCTCCAGGGAATATTGGGAGTACCTGGGATATTGCTGTTGGACCTCCTTTTGGAGGATTGGTAGGAATTTCTGGGACTTGGGCCCACCAGTGTGGAGTCAGGAGTTAGACTACCTGATTTGAAACCCCCTAGTCAGCCAATTCCCAGCTTTTCCATACTGTCTAATAATGCCCTAAACACTTCACATGAAATATCTAAATTAATCTTCACCACAGCCCTATAAAGGAGTGCCATTTCGATCCCTATTTTATAGATGAGAAAACTGAGGCACAGAAAAGTTAAATAACTTGCCTAAGGTCAAGAGCTAGGCTTTGAAGGCAAGGAGAACATACTTTCTTCGCTCTGCCCCTAACCAATTATATGTCCCTGAATTCTGTCCCCTCCCCTCACTGTACCTCAGTTTGCTCAGCTGGAGTATGGAGTAAATAACTCTTGTCCTACTCCAACCTGGAGGCATATGGTGTAGCTGAAATGAGATTACTGATATGGAAGTGTTGGGGGAAGCGTAAAATGATGCACCAAAGGATGTCTTATTACCTTGGCTTACAGAGGCCTCTCAGGGAAGAGATGGAGAATGCCCCTCCTTCTGCTGCCATATGCAGGGCTCTCATCCTGATTGCCCTTATTTGCACAGTCCAAACCTTCTGGTATCAGACAATCTAATTAGCCTTTATGATTGCTCATAAACTCCCAGTCAGTAGGAATTGACACACTTTTTGGACACACTTAAAGGTCTGGGGGCTGGAAGAGCTGAGGCTCTATCTCTGAGGGGTCTCCCCACATGCACTTTCCAGCCCAGAGGCCACAGGATAATCAGACAGCTTACATATTGGTTCATGGCTCCCTGGGCACGTGTCTCAAGACAGACTGAGAGAGCCAGGCAGACACTTTTATAACCTAGCCTCAGAAGTCACCTAGCATCACTTCCATCCTAGCCTGTTGGCCAAGGTGATTACAAAGGTACCTCCTGGTTCAAGAGGATGGGATCTAAATCCTATGGTCAGTGAAGAAGTGTTACCATCACAGGTGCAAAAGAGCCTATGGGATGGGACAGATACTGTTGTGGCCATCTCTGAATAGAACCATCTGCCACAGGCACTTACTATGTGCCTGGAGCCAAGCATGGAGCCAAATGCTTCACAATCATTATGCCTCATTATCACTAAACTCACTCTGAAGTCCCATTCTAGTAGGCATAATGGTCTCATTTAAAAAAAAGAAAAAGCAGACTGAGACACAGAGAGGGTAAACAACTGACCCAAGTCACATGCCAGCCCATGGGATGAGCTAGAAACAAGCCCCAGGTGTGTGTCTGACTGTGAGGCCAGGGAAACAGAGGAGGTGTCCCTTCCATGAAGGAACACACCAGGCAGTAGCTAAGTGACAACATGGAGGCTTCACATCAGCCTGCTGGGGTTCATGTCCAGGCCCCTCCACTGCAAACTGCACAAACTCACCCAAGCTGCTTCCCTCTCCGAGTTTTTGTGTGTTCATTAGGAAGACAGGCACAACCATCTGTGAGGATGGAGTGAGACAGCACAGGAAAAATGCTTCACACATCATCTGAACTCATGAGGACTCTATACATGTCAGCTGGTATTACTTTAAAAGCAGTCCAAGAAAGACATCTTAAAAAGATGAACCTGCTAAGACTACCAAAATTATGTGTCATGCATCCTCAAAGTTCAGCAAATATTTTTCCTTCACTGGCATCATTAGTGATGCTGTGTAGACCAGCGGCTGGATCTCGCTAGCCTGGGCAGTCACACCCCCATGCCTGATAAAGCAGGTGGTTCTGTCTTGGAGGGCCACTCACAGATCATCCCAGGAGGGGGCCCTGGGCTGACTCAGCTGGGAGGGTGTCCAGTAACTCATTAAGTCTCAAAAGTTGATTAAACACCCTGCGGGCTTGGGAAAAGAGCTAACACCCAGGAGACCAGAGGATCTCTCCTCACCCCCAGTCTCCAGTGACTCCTCAGACAGAACATGGGTGTAAAAATTAGCGGGGTTTCCATATCAGCAGAGCATTTGTCATTCTGGGCACACTCATCTCCAGCTTTAACAAGAACAGTTTTCAGCTCACTTCTGAATCTTCAAACTCATGGCCAGTACCCCTCCCTCATCAATTCCCATGGCTTCAATTACCACCCAAGCTAATGAGTCCCAGATCCATGTCTCTATTCAGATTTCTTTCCAGAGCTGGAGATCGGCCTCCACTCAGATGTCCCACTGGTTCCTCAAACTCAGCATGTCCCCCCACCACCGTGGACCCATCTTCACCCCTTTGCGTGGGCCACACTCTCCTCCAGGACTCTCAGTTACAATTCCCACAGTGCACCCAGTAGTCTAAACCAGAAATCTAACTCACTCTGTCCAGCCCCCTTGCAGGTGACCCATCTCAAGTCATTGCTTCTGCCCCCTGCATTTCCCCTCTGCCAGGTGCTCTCAGAGAGCACCCCCAGAACTTTCAAACCCATCTCCACCCTCCACCCTCCACCAAGTCTTTCCCCTCACTGCATCTATTAGAACTCTGTAAAATGTAAACATGAGCATCGTCGCTCTGTGTGAGACCTCAGATGAAATCCATGCTCCTTCACACAGCTCCTGGGCCTTTCTTCATCTAGCCACTGCCCATCTGCTATGGGCTGAATTGGGTCCCCTGCAAAATGCATATGTTGGAGCCCAGCCCCTAGTACTTCAGAATGAGACTGTGTGGCCAAAAGAAAGCCATTCTCTCATAAATCTGTGTTTCTTGGGCCTCCCTGTGGACTGTGAAAATAGAAGATGCTTATGGGCCCTAAATAGAAGGTAACTAAGGCAATGGCAACCCACTCCAGTACTCTTGCCTGGCAAATCCCATGGACGGAGGAGCCTGGTACACAAACAGAAATCTCATTTAGAGGGAGGTGAGGTGTGAGGGGCACTGGAGGGTATTCCAACTGTGGACTGAGGGGAATTTCCAAGGTAGTGGGAAGAGTGGAGACTCACCTCCATGTCTTCCTGGCGAAGGGAGGAAGAACATGTGTGCATTCATTCTGTCATTCAGTTATTCATCCATTCACTCAGCACACACACGTGCATGTTCAGTTGCTTAGTCGTGTCTAACTCTTTGTGACCTTATGGACTATAGTCCATCAGGCTCCTCCGTCCATGGGGTTCTGCAGTCCATGGGGTCACTAGGAGTCAGACACGACTGAGCGATTTCACTTTCACTTTTCACTTTCATGCATTGGAGAAGGAAATGGCAACCCACTCCAGTGTTCTTGCCTGGAGAATCCCAGGGACGGGGAAGCCTGGTGGGCTGCCATCTCTGGGGTCGCACAGAGTTGAACACGACTGAAGCGACTTAGCAGCAGCAGCAGCAATGCTGATTTGGTTCAGGTACCAGAGCCCCGTTTAACATGTAACAACATGGTTGGCCTATAGCCACATTTGTGTTTATAGTCTCATGTTAGGGAAACTCAAGCCCCAGAATGCCCAGCCATGTTACCTGCCTGGCCACCTCTCTAGGGCCCAGGACATGCATTCATTCTGGCCTTGAGCACTGAGATCCACTGATAGAAGTGTTCCTACCCCCACCACCCCAGGTTCCTGGGCACCTCCCCTGCACCCTGGCAGCTCAGCTCAGTGTGCCTGGGCCCCATCTGGAACAGACAGTAGCTTCACTGTTAAGTCCCCTCTTTAACTCTGGGTGCCAGATATTGAACTTGCCTGCATTTTACCTAAATGGAGTGAATCTGAATCTGGCATCTCTGAATAATGACCAGGTTGATTAGAAGAAAAAGAATCTGATTCTAGCTCCATCTGGAACTACAAGGAAGATCCATATATAGACAGATTCCACGTCACCAGCCTGCCATTCCCCCTTCCCCGGTTTGCTTTCCCCAATGTCACTTGTCACTGTCATCTAATTTACTAGATATTTGCTTTATTTATAGGTATTTGCTCACCCCTGTCCCCTATCATCTCCAGGAGAATGGGGTGAGGGCACCTTGAGGGCAAGAATTTTCTCTTTCCTTCCCTGCTTCAACACTGCTTGGTACAGAATAGGTGCTCAGTGTGTACATGTTGGGGCTTCCCAGGTGGCTTAGTGGTAAAGAATCCGCCTGCCAATCCAGGAGACACAAGAGACACGAGTTCAATCCCTGGGTCAGGAAGATCCCCTCGAGGAGGAAACAGCAACCCACTCTAGTATTCTTTCCTAGAGAACCCCATGGACGGAGGAGCCTGATGGGCTATAGTCCATAAGGTCACAAAGAGTTAGACACGACTAAGCGACTGAACATGCACGTGTGTGTGCTGAGTGAATGGATGAATAACTGAATGACAGAATGAATGCACACATGTTCTTCCTCCCTTCGCCAGGAAGACATGGAGGTGAGTCTCCACTCTTCCCACTACCTTGGAAATTCCCCTCAGTCCACAGTTGGAATACCCTCCAGTGCCCCTCACACCTCACCTCCCTCTAAATGAGATTTCTGTTTGTGCCTTGTCCATCTGTGGATACACCCCTGCCCTACAAATGTCCCTCCAGGGCCAAGGCAGTTTCTGGTCACAGATGTAAAACAAGTTAGGATTCCATGAATCCTAAAACCCACTTAAATAGATCCACCAGTGGCCTGGGGTTCCTGTCCCCTGTAGGCCAAGTTCTCAGGGGACAAGAACCTGAGGCTGAGATCTGTGGTGGTGTTGGGCAACTCACAGTCCATGGCAACTGCTGACTGCTGCTGACAGACAGGAAGAAGCAGCAGAGACCCTGAGGGCTGGAGGGTAGGGGCAGCAGAGACGGCACTGGGCCAGGAAGCAGGATCCAGTCTCCCAGGCCAGTTCCACAGTCTCCGGCCCCGCAAGACAGACTCCTTGAGCTTCAGAGACATTTCTGGAGCTGTTGTGAGTCTAGGAAGAGAACCACCAAGAAGGGGAGCAGGAGAGTGGTCAGCAGCACTGGCTGCTCTTGAACCTTTCATCCACTTCCTAACTATGACACCCGACCTCCACCCTGTCTTCATTATCTCAGGGTTGACAGGTGGTTAGTGAGTTACTATTATTATTCAATGGAAAAGAATGCAAGATAGTAACTGGATGCCAAGGCAGGAGGAAAAGAAAAGCAAGTGTGGTGCAAAGGTACAGTCTTGTTATAATTCTTCTTCTCCCTAGTATTCTCCCCCATCCTGGCTCCCACACACTTCTAGGTGGGGGCACATAGTAAGTGGCTTGGGTGTGGCTGGGCTGCTGGACCTGGAATCCTCCCTAAAGCCACAATCTCTTAATGACTGAGTTAAGATCCATAGGTGATCTCCACCTTAAAGATGGTCTAAGAGACATGTGGCAGTTCAAATGCCAACTCTACCACTTAGCTGTGTGACCTTCGCCAAGTTAGTCACCTTCTCTGTGCTTCATTTTCCTCCTCCATAATGACAGATAGCATCAATGTCATATGGTGATGCATTACTGAACATATCCATGTCCCCATGCTTGCCAGCCTCTCTGCCTTTGCCTTCACCTGTAAAGGCTTCTTCCTACCTCATCTCTGCCTGCTGGAACCCTCGCTAATCTTTAGGTCACTGCTCAGAAAGCATCACCTCCACCAAGTTTTTCTGAGTCTGTCTGTTACATGTGCCTCTCCTTCCCTTCAACCTCCCAACATGCTACATCTTTCTATGATGTCGGCATGGTAGAGTGCATGAGTGATGTGCATATTTTTATTTCCAGTTTCCTTCTCAACAGCAAGCTTTGGAGTCAGACCTGAGCTTGACTCCAGTTTTGCCCACTTAATAGCTGTGTGATCTCAGCCCAGGTTCCTTAAACTCTCTGATCCTCCATTTCCCCATCTGTAAAAAGAACATGATAAAACACCTACCTCACAGAATTTGCAGTGAAAATTAAAGAAGATAATGCATATAAAACATTTAGCACAGTGCAGACCATATTATATGTGCCAGGAAATATTCTTATGTTTATCATCATTATTACGACTACGTAGGATTTGATTCTGAAAGGCCACCATTCTTTCCCTCTCCAATTCAGTTCAGTTCAGCTCAGTTGCTCAGTAGTGTCCGACTCTTTAAGACCCCGTGAATCGCAGCACGCCAGGCCCCCCTGTCCATCACCAACTCCCGGAGTTCACCCAGACTCGAGTCAGTGATGCCATCCAGCCATCTCATCCTCTGTCGTCCCCTTCTCCTCCTGCCCCCAATCCCTCCCAGCATCAGAGTCTTTTCCAATGAGTCAACTCTTCGCATGAGGTGGCCAAAGTGCTGGAGTTTCAGCTTTACCATCATTCCTTCCAAAATTCAGACAAATGCAAATCTTGGGGTGAGTTAGTTGTAACACTAGGGAGGAGCAACGGGTTAATTCTCACTGAAGATCTGTCTGCTTTTGACAACAAAACTTTCTGTGCCCCATGCAAAAGGAGAGAAGGGCAAAGAACTGAAGCCAGGGGGAGTTCCCAAGTGACTTGTGCCTACTTCTCAGTCTTGACCGTGCTCCCAAGCAAATGGGAGCATAACATGACAGATGGCTCCCATGAGCTGAGGTCTTTGCCTGAGGCACCAAGCTGGAAACTTTCCACATCTTCTTTTTGGACTTCATGACAAACTTGAAGTATAATTCCTCTCCCTCTTTAGGAGAAGATTGTCACTCTTTAGGTGACAATTCTAACCTCCAAGAACATAAGTGACTTTCCCAAGGTCACACAAGCTGTGGCAACATGGCCCAGATTCAAAACCAGGTCTCTCTTACTCCAGGGCTCATGGAGAGGAGCATGGCAGGTAGAGGAAGGGGAGAGAATGTTCATCCACCAAGAGTGCACACCCCCATGATAGGGCAGGAAAAGCAATCTGTAGAAATGTATGGCTTTATTTACGGAAAATTAATTCAGCATACAACTTCATCATAATACGATTTCTCGAAACATTAACTCCCATCAATGTTGTAAAAGTCTGGGAAACTGCAAAATGTCTTTTCTTTAAAACTGCCTATTATCTATAAACATCCACTTTTCAGGCCAACCAAGATGTCCCCCCTCCCCTTGATCTGTTGATTTTAAATCTAGAAAGGTCAGGGGTGGCCCACGTGTTCCTGTGGTTTGAAAAAGGTTCTCAGCGGCCTGCAAGCCCAGGGGAAAGCAATGCTCACTTTAATTGTGCTGTGAATTAGAGCCTCCCCTTTTGGTTTAAATCTACACCAGAAATGTATTTTTAATGTTTTCTCCAGTCCTACAAACAGCAGTAAAGCATCTTTTCCTTTCTCTTGTCCGACATCGCCCTCTAGTGGTCACAATTCTAATTGAAAAATGGAGACAGTAACCCCAACAGAGACACAAGGGTGCCACCCAGACCCCTTCACTCCCTCACCCACCCACCCAGCCAGCTATCCCCATGGCTACTCATTTAGGCATCACTGCTTGAGAACCAACTCTGCACCAGGTGCAAGCAATAAAGATTCTAGCTGCTCAGTGATTTGTTTGCTAATGTGGAACTTGAAGGTCTGGAAGAAATGGGCCAGATCTAAAATCCAGAAACCAGGGTTGCAATGCCAGCTCTGCCCCTTAAAGCCTAACTGACCCTAGGGGTGGAGGTCAGTTCCCTGCTGGACTTATTTCTTCCCCATGCGGGTAGTAGTACCAACCTGCCCATCCTCAAAACAGCGTTACATGCATGCACCTTGTTAATCTTTAATTTTCACAACCACTTACCCTCTGCTCCCAGAGCAAACAGGTTTTCATTACAAATGAAAGGCAAGGGAGCTAATGGGTAAGCCCAGACCATGGCTTCAGAAGCCCTGGGTTCAAATCCTAGTTCTGCCAGTTACTTACCTTGTTACTTTAGACAAACTATTTAATCTCTCTCAGTGCCTATTTTTCTTGTCTGTAAAATGGGCATAATCATAGGGTTCAACAAGATAATTTACATTTTTAAACTTTAGTGTGAGCAAAATCCCCTGGGATTTTGTTACCAGAACCACCCCTTCTCAAACTTACTGGTTTCTGAATTTCTGAAGATGGCCCGGGCATCTGAGCAGTAGCCAAGCTACCCAGGTGACTCCGGTGTACAACAGCCTTTAACAACAAATAGAATACACCTGGACCCCTGGTTGTCAAGCTTCACCTCACATTGGAATCTTTCAAAATACCTCCCTGTCTAGATTCTGATAGAATGGATGCAGGGGAGAGTCTGGCACTGGGATTAGTAGAAATTTCTAGAGGGATTCTCATTTGTAGCCAGGGCTGAAAACCACTGCCTTAGCCCTGTGCCTGAAACAGCTGCAGCTGCTATATGGTCGCTAATTTGTGTCCAACTCTTTTGTGACAGCATAGACTGTAGCCCACCAGGCTTCTCTGTCCAAGAGATTTCCAAGGCAAGAATACTGGAATTGGTTGCCATTTCTTTCTCCAGGGGATCTTCCCGACCCAGGGATCGAACCTGCATCTCCTGCTTGGCAGGCAGATTCTTTACCACTGAGCCACCTGGCTTCCCATCTGATACAGAGAAAGTCCTAACACATGTTAAAAGAAGCCCTACTAACACATCCACATCATGACTTAAACACCGAGCCTTTATTCAACAACAACATATCGTGAGCCTCTACCAGGCGCCAGGCACTGGCAAAAAAGCGGCCATCCAACCAAAAGAGAGACAAAACTCTGCGCTCAGGGAGGTCACAATAATGCAGGGGCCGACTTGTCATTCTGTATGGGGCCCCCAAGATTATGGAGCCCACCCAGGGCATGGAGGTTGCATATCATACAGGGCATTGTGGGTCAAAGTAAAAACTTTTTCTCTGAGATGGATCTATTCACACATCAAGGCTATGGTTTTTCCTGTGGTCATGTATGGATGTGAGAGTTGGACTGTGAAGAAGGCTGAGTGCCGAAGAATTGATGCTTTTGAACTGTGGTGTTGGAGAAGAGTCCCTTGGA
>NW_011494935.1:2712988-2731193 GCF_000754665.1 Bison bison bison | reverse complement strand
AAGGAGATCCAACCAGTCCATTCTGAAGGAGATCAGCCCTGGGATTTCTTTGGAAGGAATGATGCTAAAGCTGAAACTCCAGTACTTTGGCCACCTTATGCGAAGAGTTGATTCATTGGAAAAGACCCTGATGCTGGGAGGGATTGGGGGCAGGAGGAGAAGGGGACGACAGAGGATGAGATGGCTGGATGGCATCACTGACTCGATGGACGCGAGTCTCAGTGAACTCCGGGAGTTGGTGATGGACAGGGAGGCCTGGCGTGCTGCGATTCATGGGGTCGCAAAGAGTCGGACACGACTGAGCGACTGATCTGGTCTGATCTGATCTGATCTGATTCACACATCCCACAGTTGTCTCTCTTGGTAAAGAAGAGATTTCAAGATGCCATTTTACCTTCGTAAAAGTGTCAGTCGCTCAGTCCTGTCTGACTCTTTGTGACACCATGAACTGTAGCTCACCAGGCACCTCAGTCCATGGAATTCTCCAGGCAAGAATACTGGAGTGGGTAGCCATTCCCTTCTCCAAGGGATCTTCCTGACCCAGGGATCAAACCTGGGTCTCCTACAACGCAGGCAGATTCTTTACAGTCTGAGCCACCAGGGAAGCCCCAGAGAAGAGATTTCAAGATGCCATTTCACCTTCAAAAACAGGACCATTCAATGGCAAGATTTCCACCGGGGGACCTGGGTAGGGGGAGACACATTTGGTGCACTGAGGCCCGTTCTGACTCACTGTGTCCCATGTATGTCTGTTCCCCTTTGAGGAAGGCTGTCTGAGAAGGAGATGGGTGACCACCAGTTGGAATGGCCTCTGCCTCCGCTGCTCGCTGTCCGGCAGCCAACACCACCTTCCTCCCAGCAGACTCAGCTGGTCAGATGTTTCCAGCTGTACAGGCAAATGGGAATACTTACTCTTAATTAGAATTTCAGCTTTGCACCTGCTCCCCTTGGCAGGGCTGAGCCTACTTCAGAGGCCAGAGCATGGAGGGAAAGCCCTTTTTAAATCCCTGTAGTCACTCAGCCAACCCCCAGCTGCTCCTTAGCACCCATGAGTGAGGCCAGGGAAGCTCCATGAAATCTTGTTAAATCATTGAGAGCTTGGGGGAGGGACCGTGGAGAGGCCTCTCTCAACCTTCCTACTAAAATAACTGCCTCCCTGGCTCTCCTCTCTCTGCGTTATTTTTATTCACAGTGCCTATCATAAGCTGACACTTGTTTGTTTACTTCTAGTGGTCTGCCCCCCACTAGAATGTAAATTCTGTGTTCATCACCCATGGTGTCCACAGCACCAAATGGTGTATAACACCTAGAAGTAGATTTGTTGAATATTGTTGAATGAATGAATGGATCAATGAATGACTTGTTTTTAGTTGACTCCAGTTAATACCAACTTGGTTGTTATTAAATGCTCCAGCAAGGAGAATAGGAGATTGGCGGAGAACTGACAACAGCAGTTCTGTGTAAACAAGACGGGAAAGTACGTGTCCCTTGTGAAGAGGGAGGATTCATTCCTTAAGTTTGCAGGGTTTTTTCACTGGAAAGAGGAGGGGAAAGAGGAGGGATCAGATGGGATCCCAAACAGGAAACCCAAGTACAGCCATCAGACATGTCCTGCTGGACCTGCAGCTTCTTTGTTTTGTTGGTTGGTTTTTGCTTTTCTGCAAATAGCATGTTTCCATATCAAAAACCCAGCCTTCCTGGAAAAGCCTCCTGGCAGCGAAGGAGCCCTATTCCTACAAGGGAACAGCAGCCTGTTGCTGTGGGGCCACTGCCCCTTTACCCAAGCAGGACTCTCCAGGAACGCCCTCCTCTAGGCTGCCTCCTCCTCTCATTCCCTCCTTAGCCTGGGCTCTGCATGGCTGGCCTTTCCTGCCTCTGACCTGCTGCTTTACTCTTGGTCTGGGCCTAGGGACTTCCGTGACCACTCCCAGTGACTGGCCCCAGACTGTACTGGGCAGTGGACTCCACCTGGTTCTCTGCCCTCCCATAGCTGCCAAGCACTGTGCAGTCTCCCAAACCTGTCCACAGAGCCACAACCCTGAGTAGCCAAGGTCACCTGAGGGACACTCAGCATCACTCCTATGTAACCACAGGGCCAACCAAGGTGGGTTTAGTCTTTATCCTTCCCTCATGTGGGAATTCGGCCACCAGGGTGATTTCATTCAGGTTATCTTCCCCAGCTCAGAAAAATCAGTACTCTCCATTTTGCTTAGTCTGGTAGACATGAACCCCTGCCTTCATGATCTCTGGTCCCCCTCTCCCTTTTATTCCCTGCTTAAGTATTTCTCAACCAATCTCATTCCTTTTCATTTCTCTCCGCACCCTCAATCATCCAGCCCTGCAAATCGACTCAGCTATCTCTGGCACACAGCCTGTTCCTTGTTATTAACAAGGTTGAGAAGAGTGGATAATAAATGAGACCTTGCTTTCAAAGGGCTTTCACACCACCAACTCAAAGCCTCCCAAGAACCATACAGGTAGATACTGACAGGTGGAGTTTAACTTTGTCTATGATCAGCAGCTAGATATCAGTGGAGCCAAGTTGGGAACCTATTTTAAGTGCCATTATTTATGTCCTATCAGGAAATTATCATTTTAAAAAATAAGTGAGAGGAAGAGACAGTCCAGATTTTAAAATACGACTTTATTACATGTCAAGGGCAAGATTTATTCCCCCTCCTTAGTATTATAATTAAAGTAGATGGAATAAGATTTGGTATTATATTTGCCTTTCAAACAACCTTTCAGAAATACCTGCATTGCTCTGCAAAAGGAAAACCATTTGCTTATTTATTCACTGCTTTAAACAACCACTTATTCACTCAATCAACAATTGTGTTGTACTCTTACTATGTGCCAGGTCCTGGGCTCAACACAAGACAAACATTGGTGAGCAAAGCAGGCGGGCCCTGCCCTCGTGCATTTAGAGTCTGGTGGTAAAGTGATGCATTAAACCAAGATTCACACCAAGAATGTATAATCAGAAAGAGCCACCATATGACTCAGCAGTTCCACTCCTAGGTATATGTTTGAAGACAATGAAAACACTGATTCAAAAACATATGTGCATCTCACTGGTCATAGCAGCAGTATTTACAACAGCCAAGACATGGAAGCTATCTACGTGTCCATCCACAGATGAATGGATAAAGAAGATGTGGTGTATATATATATATATGCACATACATACAATAGACTGTTGCTCAGCCATAAAAAGAAGAATGGAATTCTACCATTAGCAATAACAAGGATGAACCTGGAGAGTTAAATGCTTAGTGAAGTAAATCTAGCAAATACTGTATGATATCACTCATATGTGGAATCTAAAAAATAAAACATGAATATAATAAAACAGAGACAGACTCATAGCTACAGAGAACAAACTAAAGGTTACCAGTGGGGAGGGAATGTGGGGAGGAGCAAGATAGGGGAAAAGGATTAAGAGGGCCAAACTACTAGATATAAAATAAGATATAAGAATGTAATGTACAATTTAAAATGGATAACCAACAAGGACCTACTGTACAGCACATGGAACTCTACTCAATATTATGTGGCAGCTGGGATGGGAGGGGAGCTTGGGGGAGAATGGATGCATGTATATGTCTGGCTGAGTCCCTTCACTGTTCCCTTCAACTATCACAACATTGTTAATAGGCTAAACCCCAATACATAAATAAAAACTTAAAGAAAAAGAATACAATGTACAGCAAAGGGAATATAAGCAATATTTTACAATAACTTTAAATGGAGTATAATCTATAAAAATATCAAATCAGTAAGTTGTACACCTGAAACTAATATTATACCATAAATCAACTATACTTCTCCAACACTGTGTTAGTCTGAGCGTCCCTTTGCCTCTCCTAGATTGTCGTAGTCACTTCCTAATTGGTCTTTGGGCTCTACCCTTGCCCCTCCACACAGCAATCAAGGGGCAAGTATTCAGTTTGTGCACATAGAGTCTGACCTGGGTGCAGATCTAGGCTCAACACTGGGAAAAGTCACTTAAGCTCTGTTTCCCCATCTCTCAATCAGGAGTGATAAAACTGATGTCAGAGCGGACTGAGCATTCTGATTGAGCATTCAGTAGATGGTAAGTGTATCACGCTTAGCTTGACTCCTGGTTTATAACGAGTGCTCCATCTCAGTTCAGTTGCTCAGTCATTTCTGACTCTTTGCAACCCCATGTGGCACGCCAGGCTTCCCTGTCCATCACCAACTCTCAGAGCTTGCTCAAACTTATGTCCATAGAGTTAGTGATGCTATCCAACCATCTCATCCTCTGTCATCCCCTTCTCCTCCTGCCTTCAATCTTTCCCAGCATCAGGGTCTTTTCCAATGAGTCAGTTCTTTGCATCAGGTGGCCTAAGTATTGGAGTTTGAGCTTCAGAATCAGTTCTTCCAATGAATATTCAGAACTGATTTCCTTTGGGATGGACTGGTTGGATCTCCTTGCAGTCCAAGAGACTCTCAAGAGTCTTCTCCAAGCCACAGAAGATGCTTCTCCTTCAAAACTATCAATTCTTTGGCACTCAGCTTTCTTTATAGGCCAACTCTCACATCCATGCATGACTACTGGAAAAACCATAGCTTTGACTAAACAGACCTTTGTTGGCAAAGTAATGTCCTGCTTTTTAATATACTGTATAGGTTAATCATGCCTTTTCTTCCAAAGTGGAAGCGTCTTTTAATTTCATGGTTGTAGTCACCATCTGCAGTGATTTTGGAGCCCAAGAAAATAAAGTCTCTCACTGTTTCTATTGTTTCCCCATCTATTTGCCAAGAAGTGATGGGACCAGATGACATGATCTTAGTTTTCTGAATGTTGAGTTTTAAGCCAACTTTATCACTGCCCTCTCTCACTTTCATCAAAAGGCTCTTTAGTTCTTCTTCACTTTCTGCCATAAGGGTGGTGTAAAGAGCAATACTGCATAGGAACCTGGAATATTAGGTCCATGAATCAAAGTAAATTGGAAGTGATCAAACAGGAGATGACAAGCGTGAACATTGACATTTTAGGAATCCAGGAACTGAAATGGACTGGAATGGGTGAATTTAACTCAAATGACCATTATATCTACTGTTGTGGGCAAGAATCCCTTAGAAGAAATGGAGTAGCCATCATAGTCAACAAAAGAGTCTGAAATGCAGTACTTAGATGCAATCTCATAAATGACAGAATGATCTCTGTTCATTTCCAAGGCAAACCATTCAATATCACAGTAATCCAGGTCTATGTCCCAACCAGTAATGCTGAAAAAGTTGAATGGTTCTATGAAGACCTACAAGACCTTCCAGAACTAACACCCAAAAAAGATGTCCTTTTCATTATAAGAGACTGGAATGCAAAAGTAGGAAGTCAAGAAACACCTGGAGTGACAGGCAAATTTGGCCTTGGAGTACAGAATGAAGCAGGAAAAAGGCTAATAGAGTTTTGCCAAGAGAATGTACTGGTCATAACAAACACCACTTTCCAACAACACAAGATAAGACTCTACACATGTACATCACCAGATGGTCAATACAGAAATCAGATTGATTATATTCTTTGCAGCCAAAGATGGAGAAACTCTATACAGTCAGCAAAAGCAAGACCAGGAGTTCACTGTGGCTCAGATCATGAACTCCTTACTTCCAAATTCAGACTTAAATTGAAGAAAGTAGAGAAAACCACTAGACCATTCAGGTATGACCTAATGGTCATTAGGTCACATTAGGTAATGGTCACTGCCCTCTTTCACTTTCATCAAGAGGCTCTTTAGTTCTTCTTCGCTTTCTGCCATAAGGGTGGTGTCATCTGCATATCTGAGGTTATTGATATTCCTCCCGACAATCTTGACTCCAGCTTGTGCTTCATCCAGCCTGGTATTTAGCATGATGTATTCTACATATAAGTTAAATAAGCAGGGTGACAATATACAGCCTTGACGTACTCCTTTCCCGATTTGGAACCAGTCTGTTATTCCATGTCCAGTTCTAACTGTTGCTTCTTGATCTGCATACACATTTCTCAGGAGGCAGGTAAGGTGGTCTAGTATTCCCATATCTTTAAGAATTTTCTATAGTTTGTTGTGATCCACACAGTCAAAGCCTTTGGCATAGTCAATAAAGCAGAAGTAGATGTTTTTCTGGAACTCTTTTGCTTTATTGATGATCCAAGTGATGTTGGCAATTTGATATCTGGTTCCTCTGCCTTTTCTGAATCCAGCTTGACCATCTGGAAGTTCACATAGTGTTGAAGCCTGGCTTGGGGAATTTTGAGATTACTTTGTTAGCGTGTGAGATGAGTGCAGTTGTGCGGTAGTTTGAATATTCTTTGGCACTGCCTTTCTTTTGGGATTGGAATGAAAACTGACCTTTTCCAGCCCTGTGGCCACTGCTGAGTTTTCCAAATTTGCTGGCATATTAAATGCAACACTTTCACAGCATCATCTTTTAGGATTCGAAATAGCTCTACTGGAATTCCATCACCTCCACTAGCATTGTTCGTAGTCATGTTTCCTAAGATCCACTTGACTTGTCATTCCCTAGGTGAGTGATCATACTATTGTGGTTATCTGGGTCATGAAGATCTTTTCTGTACAGTTCTTCTGTGCATTCTTGCCACCTCTTCTTAATATCTTCTGCTTCTGTTAGATACATGCCATTTCTGTCCTTTATTGTGCCCATCTTGCATGAAATGGTCCCTTGGTATCTCTAATTTTCTTGAAGAGATCTCTAGTCTTTCCCATTCTATTGTTTTCCTCTGTTTCTTTGCATTGATCACTGAGGAAGGCTTTCTTATCTCTCCTTGCCATTCTTTGGAATGCATTCAAATAGGTATACTTTTCTTTTCTCCTTTGCCTTTTGCTTCTCTTCTTTTCTCAGCTATTTGTAAGGCCTCCTCAGATAACCACTTTGCCTTTTTTGCACTTCTTTTCCTTGGAGATGGTCTTAATCCCTGCTTCCTGTACAATGTCACAAACCTCCATTCATAGTTCTTCAGGCACTCTGTCTATCAGATTTAATCCCTTGAATCTATTTGCCACTTCCACTGTATAATCATAAGGGATTTGATTTAGGTCATATCTTGATGGTCTAGTGGTTTTCCCTACTTTCTTCAATTTAAGTCTGAATTTGGCAGCAAGGAGTTCATGATCTGAGCCACAGTCAGCTCTTAGTCTTGTTTTTGCTGACTGTCTAGAGCTTCTCCATCTTTGGCTGCAAAGAACATAGTCAATCTGATTTCTGTATTGACCATCTGGTGATGTCCATGTGTAGAGTCTTGTGTTGTTGGAAGAGGATGTTTGCTATGACTAGAGGATGTTAGCGTTCTCCTGGCAAAACTGTTAGCCTTTGCCCATAAATGTGAGCTGTTGTCACAATGATCCTCATATTCCCTTAAGGCCAGTTCTGAAAGTTGGGCATCAGTTGTTGCTGATGCTGGTCAGGAAACCAGGCAATGCCTAATTCATTATGTCAGTCTCTCATTCTTCCCCAGCCTATGGTGACTACTGAGCAATACTGCCACCGTGGCACAAAGTTTTGAAACGTGATGTGAGATGGTGTTTGGACAGCTGTTTTCTCCACTCACAATGAAACCACGTCCTGAAACACCTATTCCCCAGACCCAGAGGGGAGCCCTGACTTTTGCAGGCTCCAACTCTGAAGCAAGACTTTGCTGTAACATCCTGGAAGCAGTCTTGGCCAAGAGAGGAGATGGGTGTGGCTAGGGCAGAGCTGTTGCTCATGTTTATATCCTACTGTGGGATTTCCAAACTATGAAAATAAAACTCATCTTTTTGAAGAAACTAGAGCCAAACATCACAGGCTGGGGAACACAGGCCCTCTGGTAAGGGATCCCCAACCAGGCCCCAATACTTACCTTATATCATCTTTTCTCACTCCATCTCCTTCCTGGGAGGCTGCAGGTTCAGACTGCAGAGTCTGAAAGATGTGAGTGCAAGTCCCAGCTCTGCTATTGGCTGACTGTTTGACCTGGGGCAACTCTGAACCCTCTTTGAACCTTGGTTTCTTCATCTATGAAGTGAGAAACAATAATAGGAGCTGTGTTGCAAAAATAATAAACATAATACTGAAAATGGGGAAGCGGCAGAGGACAGCAGTTAGGATGGGCTCTGGAGTTTGAATCCCACTTCTTCTGCTTACTGGCTGACCTTTGAACAAGTTAATCTCTCTGTTTGTCTCACCTGCAAAGGGGGGTAACAATTGTTCTTCCCTCAATGACACACTGCGGGAACTAAAGGTGCTAACATAGGTAAAGAGCCTTGGGCAGAGGCTGACACTTAGAAAGTGTCCACCCTTGCCTTTATTTCCACCTACTTCCTGTAGCCCTCAGTCAGGGAACTGACTGGTGAGGAGCCTGGGTGGAAGGGAGGTCCCAAGATAGGAATAACCCATCATTCCTTCCATAACAAAGAGAATTCATTGCAGTCTTCCTTGTTTTTCAGAATGCTTTACAACCAGTCGTGAACTGACTCCTGAAAGAGAAGCATCTGGGACCTGCCTAGGACAAGTCTTCCTGCAGAACTGCCAGGGAAGACAGACAGGCAGTCACAATTTCTGAAGGGACAATGGACTAACACAGACAGATGGAAGTCTCCCACAATGGTGCCAGGATGTGTGATTCCGGGCCTCTCTGTGAGTTCCTGCTCTCCAGGACTCTTTTGAAGACAAAGTCCAGCAGGACAGAAAGAGATGTCTCATTAGACAGCATACTGATGGTCATTGCCATATCACAGGCACAAAGGTGAGCCAGTCAATGGGTGGCCGTCATCTGATACAGAAGATGCACAGACAGGACATGGCTGGATGCATAGACAGTACATGCCAGATGGTTTGTATACTGCACAGAGAAGATAGGTTCTCCAGAGCCCTTACAGCTGGGACATTTGCTCTCTGGGTTTGCTCTGGGGCCTCAGAAGAGAAGGGACCTGGGGCAGGATCGCTTTTGTTTGGGTTAGGGGGATACCAGTCCCCTCTTCCATATGCTGTATGTTATTATCAGTGTCTTATCAGAAAGACCTGGGTATAAATATGCCTGAGTAATCCTGGGCCCCAGGTGTTTCCTGTGTAAGGTTTAATTTCCCCCATCTGTTGAATGGAGTTGATGGTGGGACAATGTCATAGGATTGTTAGAATTAAATGACTCACTCCACATATGTGCTAAGAATGATGCCAGGCACACTTTTTTGCATTCAATAATTTGCTTTCAGTAAGTGGTTATTGCCATTTTGGTTGGAAATACTCTGTTTTTATTCTCCAAATTCCAGTGTACATCCAGCCTCTCAATTTCCTGATACAAAGCAGCATCCAACTCTCTATAAGCCTCACAGAAATTGAGGAACTGTCCAGAGAGACAAGGCAAGCTAAAAGTGAGGTCCAAGAAAATAATAACAAATGAAACAACTGACAAAGGATTAATTTCCAAAATATCCAAGCAGCTCATACAACTCAATGCCAGAAAAACAAACAGTCCAATCAAAATGTGGGGAAAAGACCTAAACAGACATTTCTCCAAAGACATACACACAGCTAACAAACATGAAAAGATGCTCAACATCGCTCATTATTAGAGAAATGCACATCAAAACCACAATGAGATATCACTTCACACCAGTCAGAACGGCCATCATCAAAAAGTCTACAAACAATAAATGCTGGAGAGAGCGTGGAGAAAAGGGAAAGCTCTTGCATTGTTGGTGGGAATGTAAGTTGATACAGCCACTATGGAAGACGGTTTGGAGATTCCTTAAAAAACTAGGAATAAAACCACTATATGACCCAGCAATCCCACTCCTAGGTATATACCCTGAGGAAACCAAAATTGAAAGACACATGTATCCCATTGTTCATTGCAGCACTATTTACAATAGCAACCTAGGTGTCCATCAACAGATGAATGGATAAAGAAGTTGTGGTACATATACACAATTGAATATTACACAGCCATAAAAAGGAATCCATTTGAGTCAGTTCTGATGAGCTGGATGAACCTAGAACCAATTATCCAGAGTGAAGTGAGTCAGAAAGAGAAAAATAAATATCATATTCTAATACACATATACAGAATCTAGAAAAATGGTACTTAAGAATTTATTTACAGGGCAGCGATGGAGAAACAGACATAGAGAGTAGACTTATGGACATGGGGAGAGGGTAGGAGAGGGTGAGATGTATAGAAAGAATAACATGTAAACTTACATTACCATATGTGAAATAGATAGCCAATGGGAATTTGCTGTATGGCTCAGAAAACTCAAACAGGGGCTCTGTATCAACCTAGAGGAGTGGGATGGGGAGGGAGGTGGGAGGGAGGTTTGAAAGGGAGGGGATATATGTATACCTATGGCTGATTCATGTTGAGATTTGACAGAAAACAACAAAATTCTGTAAAGCAATTATCCTTCAATAAAAAAATAAATTTAAAAAACAAGTGAGGTCCAATCTATGTTTACAGGGAATAGATAAACAGATGCAGGGAGGACTGGATTTGGTTATTCATGTATTCATTGATTCATTCATTCAATTATCCAACAACTAGGTACTTAGAGACTACTGTATGTCAGGCCCTGTTCTGGCTCCTGGGACCTGAAGAAAGGGTGAGAGGATAATTTAACTCCCTCAAGTTAGCTCTATCAATTGCTGTGGTACCCCCAAACTCCTCCATATACAGAGTCTGTAAGGCAGTAAAGGAAAGTAGCCTAGAAGCCAGAAGACCTGGTTCTTTCAGTGGTGTTTCTGCCTGCTAGCCGTAGGATCTTGGGCAAAGCCCTTACCTTGTCAACTCCTTTAGATAGAAAATTAAGATGAAGACAATGATTCAGCCTCTGGTTTTCTACAGGGCTATTGGAAAAATCAAACAAGTAATACATGAGAACCTGCTTTTCAATATGGGAGCAGTTTACATATGTGAGGAACTGATTATTTTTAAATTTTTAATAAAGACCTTCTTGACAAAAGGACCATATTTTGCAGAAACCTAGAGCTCTCAGGGGAAAATCAAGAGGGAAAAATTCAATGTCTGTGCGATTCTCAGCCACCACACTGCTCAGTGTCACCCTGCCTTTAGGCTCAGGGGACCAGGAGTCCATTGGCCTCTTAGGCTCAGGGGAGCTGCCATCAGCCCAGGTGCACCCTCACTCACACTCCCATCCCCTCTGAGCCCCCAGGGGAGGATCTGGCCTGCGGGCCTTTCTCCTGAAGGCACATGGCTCTTCACTAAGAACTAAAACCCCACCTGAGTTGGAATGTATGAAGCACCCAGGTCTAATCTCAGGTTTAATCCAAGAGGTATTAGCTAGATAGGTTTTTTCCTTTTGATGGAAAGTTTAAATAATGAAACTTGAGAAATGAACTACAAAGTGAAATCAGGAAAAAAAAATACTGTAGTATCTCCTCCCAGGATGTTTCTGTTCTCTCTAGGAAATACCCCAAAATGTAGACTTTTCCTTTCTAACTCTGGATTCATCCTTATACATCGTCATTTCTGCCAAATTAAGTTAGTCAAGATAGTCACCAAAGTCTGCTCGGGTTTGAAGGGAGAGAATACTGACCCTCCCCCCACCCCAACCCAACTTCAATGGAGATGTGTCACATTACAAAAATATCCCATCAAAGAGCAGCATGTACAGTGGGATATACATTGCTATGGCTATCTTTGGAAAATTCTACCTGCCACACTAGCTTTTTAATGAAAGCAGAAAAGCTCTCATTAAAAACTAATGAGTCAGGCTGAAAAATAAAATGCAAAGCAATGAATTATTATAGGCAATACTATTGCAAGAAAACAGCATGCTTACCAAAGCATCCTCCTGGAACATATTTTGACAATAATGACACCAGTGATGTTTCTCACCCTATAAAGTGTCTCCGTATCATGATCTCTAATCCAGCAATGCTGTCAAGCAGGGGTATCCACTTCCCAGGGGGAGAAACTGAGGTTCCCAGCAGTAGGTGCCCTGCCCTGTGTCATACACTGGTTAGTGACAGTATTAGTTTGAACCCAAGGCTTCTGACTTCAGTTGTGGTGTCCTTTCCACATCTGACCAGCAACTAGATTGAGTGATATTTAGCTCCTGTTTCAGAGATCACAAAAGCCCTCTGAAATTTTCAGCCTAGTAATCAGGTTCTAGGTGTGGCTTTGCCACAGTTTGAGTTGGAGCAAATCACTTTCCTCTCTGAGATTCAGTCTCTGCATCTACAAATGCAGAGGATTCCACTGGAGGAGTTTAAAGTTCAAAAAAAATTTTTTTCTTAAGCAACCACACTCTTTCCCCAAGTGAAACCTTATCAAGATTCCCATTCCATGAAACATCTATTCAAAAGCAAAACTGCTCTACCCACCAGAGCTAAACATGCAGCCACACTATGCTTCATTCATGAATATACACTCGACACAAATGCATTCATCTGTCCACCACAAAGATCAAACCAGTCAATCCTAAAGGAATATTCATTGGAAGGACTGAAGCTAAAGCTGAAGCTCCACTACTTTGGCCACCTGAAGCAAAGAGCTGTTTCATTGGAAAAGACCCTGATGTTGGGAAAGACTGAGGGCAAGAGGAGAAGGGGGCGACAGAGGATGAGATGACTGGATGGCATCATCAACTCAATGGACATGAGTTTGAGCAAATTCCAGGAGATAGTGAAGGACAGGAAAGCCTGGCATGCTGCAGTCTATGTGGTCCCAAAGAGTTGGACACGACTGAACAACCACAGTCCACCACAAGACTTGTGCTGAATGTCCACGGCAGCTATGTTCATAACACCAAAACCTGGAAGCAACCCAAGGGCTCAAGAGTGAAAAAGATCAATAAATTGTGGTGTAGTCACACAACAGAATTCCACACAGCCGTGAAAAAGGACAGGCTACTTCCGCCTGCAAACACATGGATAAATCTCTCAGATGTAATTTTGAGTGAAAGAAGCCAGACATGAAAGAGCATAAACTTTGTAATTTCATTTATTTAAAGGCTCAAAATGGGCAAAATCAGAATGGTGGTTACCTGTGGGGAGGATGTTGTTCTGACTGGGAAGGACAGCATACAGCCTGCCCAGGAGTGCAAAGAGTGTTCTTTACCTTGATCTGAGTAGCAGCTACACAGATGTATACATATATAAAAACTCATCAGGCTTTATCATTGAAATTCCTATACCTCATGTCATGTAAGTTGTACCTCAAAAAAAAGGTAAAAATGTGGAGTTCCTATGGCTGAAGTAAGACAGAGGGTTTTGAAGATCCATTAGCTAAGGCTTTACCCCATTACTTCCATCCACCCACCCCTTGGGGGACCCTAAGGGACCACAGGACACAGTATTAAAGGCCACCAGACTCGACCATCTCTAAGGAAAGAGCAGATCCAACAGATTCACTTTGAGAATTCAGCTTTAGTTACTTTATCTCAACATCACCTTACAGTTGACAGCTGCTTCAAACACCCAGCTTTTCACTTGATGTTCTTACCCTTTTCTCATCACCTTTTTCGCCACCCTGCAATGCCCAAAGCCCATGTGCTGCTCCCAGGACCAAAGCTCCCTATTCACCCTCCCCAAGCATCACTACCTCCTTCCAACTTGCTAAGAAGGCCCATGTAAGCTTCCCTCCTGGTGGTGAGCATAAGCTCTCAGGTCCATCCACTGAGGTTCAAGTCCTGGCTCCTCTACTTGCAGCTGGATGCACTGCTTCTTGTGCTATGAGATTGTTAATCATACAGACCTCACTGAATTGTCAGGAGAATGAATGAAGATAATACATGGAGAAGACTTAGTACAGTGTCTAGTCCATCCTGGGTGCTCAGTAAGTGTTAGCTATGTTCTGATCATTGTCTGTTCTTCAGTTCTGTCCTTGGTTGCTCATGGCTAGAGAATGTATAGCTTTTAAAAACCAAAATAATCTTGTAAAATGCTTACCACATGCTTTGTTGAACTTCATCCTCACATCCTAGCGTCCTTCTGAGTAGACTGAGGTTAAGTTTCCAGAGTCACACAGCTGATCAATCAGTGATTGAGTCAAAACTCTAACCCAAACTCTCCTGACCCCAAAGCCCATCACAGTCTGAGCTCTTGGCTACTTGTTTAGTGAACCACATAACAGAATTGACAGAGAAGGCACCCAATCCTAAGACAGTGTATACTGGAGCCACCAGTGTGATAGAGTTTGGAATCAAACAAATCCAGGTTCTAATCCTGGGTTGTGTGGGTTACTAGTTGTGTGAATTTGCACTAATTATTTAGTTTCTCCCAGCCTCAATGAGCTCATCTGTAAACTGAGACACAGTAGTGAAATGCATTAAAGGAGCTTCCTAATTGTAGCCAAAAGGAAAGAAAAGTTAACCCCGGGGATTTCCAGCATCATGGGATACTGAGGAGGAGTGATTTGGGGAAGGGACCTTATACTTCACCCATGTTTGTTCAGTTCAGAACAGAACCCCTTATCCAGGGACAACCCCCTCTAAGATTAGGGAGTTTTTTAAAGATCAAATGATACTGAAGTACAAAATGTTAAATTTGTCTGTGGTTCTGGTCTCTCTTCCCTTGTTGTCAGTTTTAAAAAAAACAGTTGCTAAAAACTAACCTCCCCTCTCAGCCTATCTTCCTCTTCTTGTTTCTAAGTCAAAGACTATATTAGAATTCAAGTCAGTTTTAGTTTTCAAATAGCACATCTTTCAAATTCTCTGTTTCTTATCAGTCATGACATTACTTTCTCCCCCTACCTCATTCTGGACAGCTATGCCTTAAGAGAGAGGAATTAGGGTTACATCCTAGACCTCATAAGTTCGGACTCCCAGGTTGCTCTGAGAAGCAGGTTGTTGGAACAGTGACTCAGAGTCAGAAGGGAAGGATTTGGCAATAAATGTGGGTTTAAAAGGTCTGATATCCATATACACTCACTTCATAAACTTTCACCACCCCCAAGAGGACAGTGGGGCAATCATGCTCTCTCTCTCACCTCCACACACATTACTGAGGCTGCAATTCCTTCTGTTGACAGCCCCCTCTTCTTTCCCCTGCAGCATTGCCTCTGATGGCCAATGAATCAAGATTGCACCTCTCCAGGCCTGAAAGAACATCATCATGTGAATTGAGCATATTCAAGCAACTGTGGACAGTCCAGTCTACCTGGAAGGGCAATCCGGTAATCAGAATTGAGTCTTTAAAAGGTTGATACTCAGTGTCTCAAATTATCCTTGGTTTATTAAGGAGCCCCAGTTTGCAGGGTATTAAACACAAATTTATCTCCAATTGTGTACTCTCAAATTCTCTTCAACAATGTTTAACACCATTTTGGTCCAATTCTATTTAATTCTAGTTATTATAGATTATTCAGTCCCATTTTGTTTCCATAGAACTCTGTAGAAGTGGATGTTTTTGCTGATCACAGATTTATAATGATCAAATGTCAGTGAGAAGTAAACCCCGCAAAGGATCTAGAAACCTGGAAAAAGAAAACAGGAAGGTTAGAACGGGAGGCTAAGAAGTGACAAGGATTTCCAAAAGGAGTTCAATTAGTGCTGTCATCCTGGGTGACAAGCAGTCCTGACAGCAGAAGGTATGCAGGCACTGGTTAGGGACACTCTTCCTGTCCTGGGGTATGAATCCCAACTATGCCATTTGGATAAGTTAATTTCCCTTGGACTCAGTTTCCACATTTGGGATGCTGTGGGAATTAAAGAGGCATCACAACTGCAGTGTCTGGTACACAAAGGGATTTCAACAAGTATTAACCACCATTACTATATGTGCCCTGAAATTTCTGAATAATTAATTGTGACTGTGAACTCTTGAATGAGTCTGTGTATTGCAATTTACACAGAGAAAGTGCTTTATGGTCTAAAAGCACATCTTTGCAATACAAACTGAAATGTGTCACCATCTATCTCCTACCAAATTGGAAAATAATACTGCCCAGTGTTAATGAGAATGTGGGGAAGTATACATGGCTTTGCTGTTGATGGGAATGTAACTGAGAAGGGCTATTTGACAATATGTATCAGCTCCCTTGAACATCCACACTGGGACCAAGCAGGATGGGGAGAAAAGTAATGTGGTGGCAAAGGGTTGAGCAGAGATGGGAGTAGGATGTCTGCTAGAGGCAAAATGCAGAATCTAGGATGAATCCATGGAATTCACAGATCTTTAAAGAGTCCCAGACATGCCAAGGAGCAGATGTAAAATGTGTGGTCCAGCAAATCAAGTCTCACAGGACTGTTGCTTGTATGTTAGGGAAAATGCTAATCTCTTAAGACTGGAAACATACAAAAAAATACATCTCTAGCTGCCAATTGCATGTCCCCACCCAGAGATCTCACAGTCGTCTTCGCCTCAGCACACCCAGGTTGGACCAATTGACTGACCACACTCCCCACCAAAAACTATTTGTCTTCCAGCAGTCCAGTCTCAACAAGCAACAGAAAAGATTCCACAACTTGCTGGTTGTTCCAGCCCCAGTCTGAATGGTCATCCCTGAATTCCATATTCCCTTCACCAATAAAGCACCTCCCCAAAACCCTACATCCAACCATTCAACGGATCTGGTTTCTTCTCCTTCCAAAATATATCCTGAATCCAGTGACTTCTTTCAGTCTCCTTTGCTACCATCTGATCTAGACCACCATTATTTCCCACCTGGACAAGCCTTGTTGATTATCTTACTTCTACTCTTAATCCAAGTCATTCTCCAGGTAACAGTCTGAATGTTCTTTTAAAAAGATAAACCAGATTGAGTCACTGGATCAACCAGATGAAAACTCATCAATTTCATGCTGTCAATCTCTTCATCTTTGTCTACCATCCATCTTCCCTTCACCCACTACCCTGCAGACACACAGGTCTACTTTGTCCCTGTGAACCCCACACACTCATGGCCTTTCCCCTTTGCTCTTCCCTTGGCCTAGGAGGGAAGAGCAAAGCTCTTCTCAACCTTCAGATCTTTCCTCAAAGAGGTCTTCCCTCGATAGACCACCCAAAAGAGCCCCTCTAGTCACTATCTCAATACCTGTTCAATTTCATTCACAGCAGTAATCTCCAGCTGAAATTCTTTTATTTGTTGACTTGTACACTGCTTGTGTTCCCTACCACCTCATACCACTAGAATGTGAGCTCCACAAAGGTAGGAGCCTGCTTACCTCATTCATTGTTTATCCTCAGCATCCAGGGCATGGAAAGTACTCAATAATTAGTGGGAACAAATTAGTGAATAAATATAAAATCTGAGTCAAACAAGTTCATGGTGCCTCCCCCTCTAGAGTCCTCTGGCCATTGATGACTTCAAGGTTGGTGGCGGGAGAAAAGGGCAGAGAAGTAGGAGAAGAACAGGCCACCAGTTCTGATGGAGAGACAAGGATGAGTGCTTCTTGTTTAACCAAGGGGAAAGCTACAGGAGAGCTCAAGATTTGGTCCAGGATCTCACAGCAAGTTGATGGCAGGAGGAGAAGCTAGTTTCTGCCCCTTGGCACTTGTCCGGGTGATTGCTCCAGATGTGTCTTGTCACTATCTCTACTGGGCTATTTCACAATGGTGTAAAGTGGATGAGAAGTAACTCCATCCCAGAGGAAATTCTCTTGGGACATCTGGTCATGAGGTATGTAGGAAGTTGATTAATGAATAAGCATTCAGATGATGAAATGCTAAAACATCACTGCCTGGTATGCAGCACAACAGAGATCCCTTAACTTAGTATTGAAGGCACACCACTCTTTAGCCTCTTTCCAGATCTGAAGTCTCTTTTCAGCTCAATTTCCACAAAAATGGGAAATACAATGAGAAGCAAATAATCAGCAAAGTCCCTTTCAGCCCTGATATAGATAGATAGATATAGATATAGATAGGCTGTGCTGGGTCTTTGTTGCTACATGAGGACTTTCTCTGGTTACAGAGAGCAGGGGCTACTGAGAGAGTCAGTTCCTAGGCAGGTTGATAAGGAGTCTAGGGGTCCCCAAGGAGAGAGGGGTCTGGAATTCTCAAGGAGGAAGAAAGGACAAACTTTTTTTCTTTCTCCACATTCCTTAGGATTATATAACAATAATGTATCCTGCCTAAGGACAGTCCCTGGATTAAACCTTCTGTTATCTTAAAGTGTAAATTATGGGAGTAGGTCTGATGAGGTCTTTACAACCTCCAGACATTCTTTGGATTATATAACTTCATTATTAACACTAGCAAGCGGGTACTCTTTCTGCCCCCTTTGATGCCTATGTCAGAA
>NW_011494935.1:2705313-2712888 GCF_000754665.1 Bison bison bison | reverse complement strand
CAATAAAACTTTATTACACAAAAGCTCTGAGTGATCAAGCCTCGTCTCTGGCCCCGGATTGAATTCTTCTCCTCCGGGGGCCAAGAATCCCGGTGTATTCACGTGATTCAACAACAACCTTTCACTACTCTCTAGCTGCGATGCATTGGCTTCTCACTGTGGTGGCTTCTCTTGTTGTAGAGCACAGGCTCTAGAGCATGCTGGCTTCAGTAGCCATGGCACGTGGGCTCAGTAGTTGTGGTGCATGGGCTTAGTTGCTCTGCAGCATGTGAGATCTTCCTGGGCCCGTGTCCCCTGCATTGGCAGGCATATTCTTAACCTCTGGACCATCAGAGAACCCCGAACCCTGATATTTTAGAATGCTTCTCTTAGACATGAGTTCCTTCCCTAAACCAAATTGATGTACTTACTATCCTTCCTGTCCCCT
The DNA here is from genome assembly GCF_000754665.1 of Bison bison bison. NCBI lineage: Eukaryota > Metazoa > Chordata > Mammalia > Artiodactyla > Bovidae > Bison > Bison bison. Next base: position 2,712,461 of record NW_011494935.1, on the reverse strand, counting down.
ATCTATGTATGTGTGCATGCTAAGTCCCTTCAGTCATATCCAACTCTTTGTGACTCGATGGACTGTAGCCTGTCAGGCTCCTATGTCCATGGGATTCTTCTGGCAAGAATACTGGAGTGGGTTGCCATGCCCTCCTCCAGGGGATCTTCCCAACCCAGGGATCAAACCCATGTCTCTTATATCTCCTGTATTGGCAGACAGGTTCTTTATCACTAGCCTCATCTGGGAAGCCCCACCTATACATAAACCTAAAAATACTTGCTTTTGTTTGTACTGCCCCTCTATTAATAATTCTGTTATGTCCTCTCTGCTCTCTGAAATACTGTATAAGCCTCAATAATCAATGGAATTTCTACTTCCACTCTTCTTCCTTATTTGTCCCAACTGAAAATATTACCCTTTTATAAACAATCAGGCATTTATTGTCTAATCCAGGAGTTGGTAAACAGCAGCCTGCAGACCAAATCCAGGTCAAATCTATTTGTTTTATAAATATAGTTTTATTGGAACACAGCCATGCAATTCATTTGCATGTTGTTTATGGCTGCTCCTGCTGCACTGCAAGACAAGATTGAGTAGTTATAACAAAACAGTTACAACTGGATTTAGAAAAGGCAGAAGAACAAGAGACCAAATTGCCAACATCGGTTGGATCATAGAAAAAGCAAGAGAATTCCAGAAAAACATCTACTTCTGCTTTATTGACTATGCCAAAGCCTTTGACTGTGTGGATCACAACAAACTGTGGAAAATTCTGAAAGACAGGGGAATACCAGACCACCTTACCTTCCTCCTGAGAAACCTGTATGCAGGTAAGAAGCAACAGTGAGAAGCAACAGTTAGAACCGGACATAGAAAAACGGACTGGTTCCAAATTGAGAAAGGACTATGTCAAGGCCATATATTGTCACCTTGCTTATTTAATATCTATGCAGAGTACATCATGTGAAATGCCAGGCTGGACGAAGCACAAGCTGGAATCAAGATTGCTGGGACAAATATCAATAACCTCAGATATGCAGATGACATCACCCTTATGACAGAAAGTGAGGAGGAACTAAAGAGCCTCTTGATGAAAGTGAAAGAGGAGAGTGAAAAAGCTGGCTTAAAACTCATCATTCAAAAAACTAAGATCATGGCATCCAGTCCCATCACTTCATGACAGATAGATGGGGAAACAATGGAAAGAGTGACTGACTTTATTTTCTTAGGCTCCAAGATCATTGCAGATGTTAATTACAGCCATGAAATTAAAAAACGCTTGCTCCTTGGAAGAAAAGCTATGACTGACCTAGACAGCATATTAAAAAGCAGAGACATTACTTTGCCAACAAAGTCCCATCTAGTCAAAGCTATGGTTTTTCCAGTAGTCATATATAGATGTGAAAGTTGGACCATAAAGAAAACTGAGCGCTGAAGAATTGGTGCTTTTGAACTGCGATATTGGAGAAGACTCTTGAGAGTTCCTTGGACTGCAAGGAGATCCAACAAGTCCATCCTAAAGGAAATCAGTCCTGAATATTTATTGGAAGGACTGATGCTGAAGCTTAAGCTCAAACTCTAATGCTTTGGCCACCTGATACAAAGAACTGACTCATTTGAAAAGACCCTGATGCTGGGAAAGATTGAAGGCAGGAGGAGAAGGGAACAACAGAGGATGAAATGGTTGGATGCCATCACTGACTCAATGGACATAAGTTTGAACAAGCTCCAGGAGTTGGTAATGGACAGTGAAGCCTGGCATGCTTGAGTCCATGGGGTCGCAAAGAGTTGGACATGACTGAGCGACTGAACTGAACTGTATTGGAATGGGTAGCCTATCCCTTCTCCAGCAGATCTTCCCAACCCAGGAATCTAACTGGGGTCTCCTGCATTGCAGGTGGATTCTTTACCAGGGAAGCCCTGAACTGAATGGAAACAATATGGCCCACAAAGCCTGAATGTTTACTTTCTGGCCCTTTACAAAAACAAGTTTGCCAACTTCTGGCTAATTTGTGCTTCTCAAACTTGAGTACACAAAGATCCAGAATGGGTTCTATACATAAGATATCCAACAAAGTCACTGGGTCAACACAGGGTATCTTGTTGAAGCACAGATTTTACTAGAAGACTAGGGAGAAAAAATGGATAGTAGAATGTAAATGTGGATATTAAAGCAAAACATATTTATATTAAGAAGTGGATTCCAGCATATGCATGAAATATTATGTAAAATCCCAAATGTGACCAAAGCTTGGGAAGGGCTGCTTCACATTATTGCTGCTCCTCCACTGTTAGACAAATGTTTTGCTATAAAATTTTGGGAAATACCTATCCATGCCATTTAATTTGAAGTGAAAGTACATAAATCCTATAGGGTTTTGTATCCTCACCGCTTCTGACACAGTACATGACTATACAAACTCCAGAAGGTCTAGGGTAACTTATCAAGATAAATCCTAAAAGGTCCTCACCTGTCAGAACGGTTAATGGGTCCTGCCTGATGGCAGAGGAAGGAACCAGAGAACTTAACCAGCAATGGTCTCTTTCACTGTGGAGGAGCAGGGCAAGGGGCTTATTAGTGCTGTGACTGTCTCTCTGGCAACAAAATGTCTGATAGCATTCTGTTACCTTAACAATATCTGCAATAATACCATTATCAGGGTTTCCCAGGTGGCTCAGTGGTAAAGAATCCGCCCGCTGATGCAGGTGACACGGGGTTCCATCCCTGGACTTGGAAGATCCCACATGTCAGGAAACAAATACGCCCATGTGCCACAACTACTGTGCTCTAAAGGCCGGAAGCCACGACTACTGAAGCCTGTGCACCCTAGAGCCAGTGCTCCGCAAAAGAGAAGCCACCACAACGAGAAGCCTTCACACCACAACCAGCGAGTACCCCTACTCGCCACCACCAGAGAAAAGCCCGCGCAGCGGTGAAGCACAGCCAAAAACAAATAAATCAATAAATAAATTTAAAAAAAAATACCATCACCAACTCAAACCACTAATTAGTTCCTTCCTGAACTGAAGGTAGAACCTATCTTCAGAGTGAGTGAGTGAGTGATGATCTAGTTGTTTTTTATTTATATCTGCCTTTTCTTTTCCTATTTATCTACTTTGGAAGAGAAAAGGGGAGAGGAGATACTAGAAAGTTTACTCCATCCCTGGCAGCCGACACCACCACGTTGCGTTCCTGCCAACCATTCCCATCACCTCAAAGCATCTCCCTCTGACTTCTGAGATCAGAATGATCCCTACTGGATAAAGACACTCTCTATGCTAATATGGGAACTTCTCCAACACGTATTAAGTGAAAACAAAAAAAGTGCAGAAGAATGTGTGAGTATACTACATTTTGTGCAGCAGAGGGGAAGATGAACCTAGTTATCCATTGTTTTCTATATGTGCATAAAGAAACTCTGAAAGTTCACATACAGAAACTAATAATAGTTTGTTGCTGAATGTTGTTGCTCATGTTTGTTTTGTTTTTTGAAGACAGATGTTCCTAGGAAAGGATAACACATAAAGTTATCCTAGTAAGAATCGGGAGATGGTTTTGGCTCTGGGAGTTGGGGTAGAAGGCAGTCCCAAACTCATGTCAAGGTGGGAAGATCTAAGGCCAACCCCAATTCTGCCATTGACCTGTGGACAAATTACTTTCCATTTCTGCACCTTCAGTTATCTTTCTTGTAATGTGAAAGTTGAGAGCTGGGTAATCCCCAGGAGTGTTTGCAGTTGTAAGATTCTACAGTTCAAGGCAGCATAACTAATGGAAAGATTAAGGTCATGACCACATGGATAGACCTCAAAAACATAAACCAAACTGGAAAAGGTTAGTTGCAGAATGACATGGACTGTATGACACCACTCTAACTTTCTAATTTAATTTTTTCAAGTAAGTAACATAGTCCATCCACATTGCTCAAAAATCTTTAAGGAATACATTTAATATCTTCCTTCCCATCTCCCACCCCTCTGTCCTCCCACATGCAAAACTGTTATTAGTTTTTGTATGTAAACTTTCAGAGTTTCTTTATGCACATTTTATCTCTTTTAAAAGACAATATGAAGCAAGCATGCTGTACTGTGCTTAGTCATTCAGTCGTGTCCCACTCTTTGTGACCATAAGGACTGTATGTAGCCTGCCAGTCTCCTCTGTCCATGGGGATTCTTCAGACAAGAATACTGGAGTGGGCTGCCATGCCCTCCTCCAGAGGATCTTTCCAACCCAGGGATCGAACCCAGGTCTCCCTTATTGTGGGCAGATTCTTTACAATCTGAGCCACCAGGGAAGCCCAGATTGGGTAGCCTGTCCCTTCTCCAGGGGAACTTCCTGACCCAGGAATTGAACTCGGGGCTTCCCTGGTGGCTCAGATGGTAAAGAGTCTGCCTACAATGCAGGAGACCCAGGTTCGATCCCTGGGTCGGGAAGATCCTCTGGAGAAGGAAATGGCAACCCACTCCAGTACTCTTGCCTGGAAAATCCCATGGACGGAGGAGCCTGGTAGGCTACAGTCTATGAGGTCGCAAAGAGTTGGACATGACTGAGCAACTTCACTTCACTTCTTTCTCCTGCATTGCAGGCAGATTCTTTACCAGCTGAGCCACCCGGGAAGCCCATGAAGCAAGCATGGCAAAGAGGAAATAAAAGAGGAAGGAAGGAAAAGAAAAGAAAAAGAAAATAAACTTTAAAAATCAATGAACCTTGCCGGGAGCCAGCGTGAAGAGCTCCGCCCGTGGCAAAGGTCATGAGGAAGGAGGCTCGGCATATGCAAAGGCGGGATCGAGCCTCAGGAGTCCCCCTGGAAATTCTCAAGCATCTACCCCCCCCAAACCAGAGTCTGCCTACTTTCTGCTTTGTGCTCTCACCTACACCTCTGACTTTATGGGGGGCTGTCCCCCACTACCTCTCTCTGAAAAAAAGAGTTAACTTACAGCTCCAGTTAATAAAGTTCCTGGGTGTGATAGTGTTTCAACCTACAAACTCCTTTGGAAGTCCTCTAGCCTGCCTGAATAGGTTTTTCCAACCACATGTGATTGCTCAGAGCCTCCCAACTGTGAGAGGCATGAGATGTTCTAAACTGTCTAAATACAGATTCCTTTGAGCAGTTAAAAGATGGATTAGAAATTGTATTGGTAAAGGGTTTTTCATTTGTTGGGCCAATGTTTGCTGCTAAGTCTCCATTTCCCTTACCTGCTGTGTCCCTGGCAGTGTATTGATTAATATAATTGGTGTAAGTAGTAGCTTTAATGTTTGTAACCTTGGACCCTTGAGTTAATTATTTTTCTTGTCGTAGCCCACCACACCTTTGCCCTGTAGGAATGCAACTTTATTTAATGCTTTTGGAGGGTGGCGCCTGCCTAATCACCTTTAGAGAAAAATAAGTTTTCTGAAGAAAGGGTCTTAAAATGTTAACAGGCCTCCGGGCCAGAAGATGATGCAAATCACCTAAACTTTTGCATATGATAAGTTTGCAGGAAGAAAGCCTGGCTTACTGCATGACTCTACCCCTTCCCCCATTATCCTCTATGCATAACTTAAGGTATAAAAACTACTTTGGAAAATAAAGTGCGGGCCTTGTTCACCAAAACTTGGTCTCCCCATGTTCTTTCTTTCACCTCCTGGCTGAATTATTCAGCCTCTTTTCTCCACTGAATTTCCTCACTGAGCTATCCTTATTTAACCACTCTTTATATCCTTAATTAACGTTTAATTAAGCAATTGTTTCCTGATCCTCACCTACGCCATCCCCGCTTCAAATTCCCTGGATCCACCGGGGCTGGACCCCGGCAGAACCTAAACTTGAATCTCAGCCCCACCATACAAGCTCTCTTTCTCAACTTCAATATCTGTATGATACAGATAATGCCTACCTGGCAGAGTGAGAATTAATGTAATAACTAAAGATAAGCCATGTGAAACCATGATTAGCACATAATTGTGGCTCAACAGCCTAGAGGAGGGCATGGCAACCCACTCCAGTATTCTTGCCTGGAGAATCCCATGGACAGAGGAGCCTGGCAGGCTACAGCCCATAGGCTTGCAAACAGTTGGACACAACTGAAGCAACGTAGCGTGAGTGTGTGGCTCAACAGTCATATTATAATTCTTAACATTAATTTGGTTATTATTCAAATATAAACAACACTTCAAGCCAAAGAAAACTCTAGTAGCTTTTGTCAGCTCTACTACCTCTTTTTCCCTTGGGTTTCCCAAAGAGTCTTCTGGATGACACCATAGCAACAGTTTCAACCCCTGTAACACCTTTTCCAAATGTCCTGCTCAGAGTTGCCTCTGTCTGAACAAACGACTTGTGTGACTGGGTGAAAGAAGCTGGGGTGTGGTCAGGGGCAGAGGGGGGAGTTTCCTCTGTGTCACAACCTCTGTTCCCACGAGTTCTGACCTCTACTAACACCCAATGAGACTCTGGCTTCCCACTGTGTAGCAACTAGAAAGTCCAAGTCCGACACATACCTTCTCTGGGAGCAAACCATAGGCAAGAATCTCCACCCTGACTCTGCCCATCCCTCTGCAGGATGACATGTGGGAGAATTACAACCATGCTTTACCTGAAACCTATAACCACTGTAGCCTCAGAAGTGGCCATTTCCTCCCTTGGGCCTGAGTCTGTGTTACATCAACAGGCAGCAAACTGCACACACTCCCCAAGACAGCACTGCTTCAGCCTCTTACCGCCTCACTCTCCCAAAGAGAACCAGGAAATATTTGCCTTTGCTGTAAATTCCTTTTATCAGAACAGAGGAGATTAGAGTAGTCAATTTTTGTTTTTTGGGAGGCAAATTATGCTCAGAGATTGAGACTGTCTCTGTCAATATTTAACACAGGTTCACTGCAGGAATTATAATTTCACAAGCAAATAACATAGGATAATGTCTCTCAGTAAACTAGTAAAGAAATAACGTAGCTCAGCTGGTAAAGAATCTGCCTGCAGTGTGGGAGACCCTAGTTTGATCCCTGGGTTGGGAAGATCCCCTGGAGGAGGGCATGGTAACCTACTCCAGTATTTTTGCCTGGAGAATCTCCATGGACAGAGAATCCTGGCAGGCCACATATAGTCCACGGGATCATGAAGAGTCAGATACAATTGAACGACTAAGCATGCACAAACCAACAATGTATTAATCACACTTTTGTTCCAGGTAAG
>NW_011494935.1:2694149-2705213 GCF_000754665.1 Bison bison bison | reverse complement strand
GATGAGATGAAAGGAATAAAGTCCCAATTTAGGTGAGGTATGCCTTTCTTCATGAGTTGGTTCCTGGGAAAGTCAGATTAACCAACCTAGAGTCTGACACCCAGCTCCCAGCAAAACATAAGTCCCCTGTTGCTGGAGCAGGTTGCTAGGGAATCAAGATGCCAGTGTTGACAGGCAAGATGATCCCCCATGCAAGGAGCTGCACTGCTTTTCTCGTGTCCTTACCCCATTACCCACACAGGACCTAATGCCCCATGATCTAGCTGTTTAGGTCAGTGAAGGGTTGCCTTGCCCAGACCAAAACTGTCAGATTGCCCTCACAAACTGTGAGTGCTTATAGTCTAAATGTCCCCTCACCATAGATGTTTCTTCATATTATTGCAAAGCCCCCAGGCACCCCTGGACAGCTGAGCTGCTGAGGGCTTATGGGCAACCGTAGATGTCAAGAGATGTCTTGATGTAGCTTCTTCATATCAAAATGACTTTCTTATAAAGACAATTTCATTCTTCAACCGAAACAACTTCACTCTTAAAAACAATTTCATTTTTGCCATAAGCAAGTGGATTTGACATCATATCAAACCACCACATAACAACTGAGCACATTCCTTCTTACATCTCTGGATTATTTCCAGAGTTGAATTGGTTTCTATTCTTTTTCATTATTTTGACCCTAAAACATCACAAAACTAGAAAGAAAAGAGAAGAGGAAAAGGAGGATGGCAAAGATACAGAAATAAAAAGACTTGAAACAGACAGCATCTTAGCAACATAACTTACTGGACTCTTTAGGGAGGAAGATCCAGAAATGAAATAAAGGTCTGTGTCACCAGGTCCCTGATTCATGGCTGAACCCACTATAGAAGCCAATGAGAGAAAGCAGAGCCAATGCTACTAGCTGGGTGAGCTGAAGTCATGCCTTCTCTAATAACGTCTGGAAGCTTCACCAAGTCAGCAAAGAAAACATCCTTCAAATATTGGTAGCAATGAACCAATAACAACCCATCAATCAACTAATTAAAATCATGGGGAAACATATTATGATTATTCATGGCAGGTGAAGATTACTTTCTCCTTGGCAGAACAGATCAGAATCAGAAAGGAAACTGCAAGACACATAAGCTTAACTTTCTGGAACTTGTAAGTATTTCTTTCTTCTTTTAGGGACCTGGATTCCATGAAGCCAACATCCTCTTCCTGTCGCATCCCTCGCAGGCCTGCCAACACATTTACTGCCAATGCCTCAAGTCTCTTCTCTTTATCCAAAATTCTCCTTCACTCACCTCATTTCCCATAGCTCTTCACTGAGAGACAACTACCTGCTCTGAGAAGCCAATCCTTCCAAAATGATAATGGATGCAGTGGTAGACAGAAAAATAACCCTCCAAATATATTCACGACTCAACCCCCAGGATCTTTCAGTCTTTCAAAGGGATTTCATGAATAGCATTAAAGTTAAGGACCTTGTTAAGGACCTTTGGTAAAACTAATACAATTATGTAAAGTTTAAAAATAAAATAAAATTAAAAAAAAAAAAGTTAAGGACCTTGAGATGGGAGGAGTATCCTGCATTATCTGGGTGAACTTAATAATCTAATTACTAGGGTCCTTAAAGGTGGAGGGGCTTCCCTGATGACTCAGACAGTAAATAATCTGCCTGCAATACAGGAGACCCAGATTCGATCCCTGGGTCAGGAAGATCCCCTGGAGAAGGGAGTGGCAATCCACTCCAGTGTTCTTACCTGAAGAATTCCATAGACAGAGGAGCCTGGCGGGCTACAGAGTCAGACGCGCAAAAAGTCAGACATGACTGAGTGACTAACAGTTAGAGGTGGAGAACCTTTCTGTGCTGGGTCAGAGAGATGAGAGGGAAGAAGAAGAGTTGCTAGCTTTGACGATGGAAGAAGTGGACACAAGTCAAGGAGTGTAAGTGGCCTCTAGAAGCTGGGAATGGCCCTCAATGACAATGAGCAAAGAAACAGCTTCTCAGTCCTACAACCACAAGGAATTGAATTTTGCAAACAACTCAAGTGTGCAGGGAAACAGATCCTTCCCTAGAACCTCCAGTAATGAACACAGGCCTGCTGATACCTTGATTTTACCCTGCTAAGACACACATCAAAAGTTTTCCTACAAAACTGGAAGGTAATAAATTGATGTTGTTTAAACCATTACATTTGTGGAATTTTGCTATTCTAGCAATAGAAAACCAATGCAGATGCTAATATGAGACCCTGTTGGCAAGGCTTTCAGTTAGTTTGCTTGCTGAAGCAACTATTATGGTACCAGATTAAAAAATCTCACATATATTTTAGAACAGGCAGATTGCTTTACTGTTTACATGCTTTACGACTCGTGGCTAGGCGTGTCATCCACTTTGTTCATTCACCTGTTCCGTTTTGGAATGCTAACTATGTACCAGGCACACAGTTCCCCATACATGTGGCTCCTTCACAATTATATCTGCTATACAAGCTTTTTTTTTGTTTTTGGTTTATTGCACTTAGCATAATGTCCATAAGGTTCATTCATATTGTAACAAGTATAAGAATTCCCTTCCTTTTCAAGTCTGAATAATATTCCATTGTATTTATATACCACATTTTGTTTATCCACCCAACCATTTGGGTTGCTTCCACTTCATGGCTATTGTGAATAATGCTGCTCTGAACATGGATATACAAATATCTCTTCAAGATCTCACTTTCACTTCCTTTGATTATAGATCAAAGGAGCTAGAATTGGAACATGATTCACTCTGACTCTGATGTTCATTTTCTTTCCAGGGTGCCACACAGCCTGGGGTGAAGTTATGGCTTTCTGTGCTATAACTAACCAGATATGTGAAGTTTTTTGCTCTCAGTCTGCTTTACACAGAGCTAGTTTTATTTTACGATTTTTCAGTGATTCAAATACAATCAGATATTCTGCACTTAGAATAAAATTCTATATGGCCCTATATGATCCGGCCTTTATCTTCGGTCTAACCTCATTTCCAACCACTTTAGCCATGCTGGCTCTGTTTCTGTTCTTCAAACATAAACATTTCCTAACTCAGGGCCTTTGCATTTGCTGTACGTTCTCCCTTGGATTTTGTATAACTGGCTCCTTCCTATCATTCAGGTCTCAACTCTAATGTGACCTCTCAAAGAGACCTCTCCCCACCACACTTTACAAAGTAGCACCTCCTAGCACCATCTGGCACATTGTTCTCATTTGCTTTCCTCATAACGATCTAAAATTTGTTTTGTTGTTGTTGTTTTCTAGTTTATTATCTATCTCCCTCACAAGAATGTATTTTCCATACAGAGATCTTATCTGTCTTGTTTCTCCAGTATCCCCAGAGCATAAAGCCATACCTGGCACATAATAGATGCTTATCAAATATTTGTTGAATAAAGGAAGTATCAAATACTTGTTGAATAGAGGAACTTCATTGCAATACTCTTTATCATATCCAAAAAAATGGAAACAGTGACCTGAATCAAACAGATCTTATAATCTATCACCTAGTACAACTCACCTGTGGCTTCCCTGGTAGCTCAGACAGTAAGGAATCTGCCTGCAATGCAGGAAACCCAGGTTCAATTCCTGGGTTGGGAAGATCACCTGGAGAAGAAAACAGCAACCCACTCCAGTATTCTTTCCTGGAAAATCCCATGAACAGAGAAGCCTGGACGGTTGGAGTCCATGGGATCACAAAGAGTTGAACAGGACTGAGCAACTAATGTCATCATATTGAGCAACTAATGTCATCATGTCACAGATCACTTAGAGAATGAAAGAGGTTATTGTTGATAATTACACTACATCTGTAGGCAAAACCAGGATTGCATGCCCAATCTACCTCAATCATTTATTCCAACCCTCTCAATTTGCCAATGAGGACACTTATGAGACCCAGAGAGGGAAAGTGACCCAGTGAAGGTTGCACAGCAAATTAGGGGAAGAGATGGAAAAAGTCTCAGTTATTGACACTCAGACTGGGGCCCTTTATTCCTCACCACTTGGTTGCTCTGAGGCTCAGCAAAACATGCCCAAGTTTGTCACTGTGCCCTCACATGACTCTGGGAAAAAAGAGAGCTCATTTTTCTGTCCCAAGAAGCATGCGGTTTGGAGCTCTTCTTTTTCTCTTATTTTTTCTTCCCCCTTTTTGTGGTCATATGTGGGCTGGCTAGAGGGGAAGCACTTAGGTATCGTGGGGTTTCACTGCCGTTCCATTACATAAGTGAAAGCCCTACCAAGGGGAGAATGAAATGCAAAGCAGGGCCATCTGACCAGCTCCTTGGCTGGTCCCAGGACTGCCTGGGTCACCCCAGGGCTTGGTTCCAGGAAATGCTCATTTCAGTACATTCCTCATCCAACTATTTCTGGAGCATCTTCTGGGTTCCAGGCACTGAGCTATACATGTGGTATATAAGAATGGATAAAAAAAGACATGATCACTGCCCTCGGGGAGAGTTCATTATGGAAAAAAGTGAGGGTTGGATAATAAACATACATACAGATAAATTAATCATAGACATGGTTAGTTCTCAAAAGGAAATACAGTGCTCTGATGAACAGTAGTAATAGTTGACATCTCTTGAAGTCATCTTGGTCTATACCACTTTGTGAGATAAATATTATTATGATCTTCATCTCATAGATGTGGAAAGAGAAGCACCAGGTCACACAGCTGGTATGTGTCAGAGCTGAACCTGAACCCTAGAGACGTGCTTCAGAGTCTGGGTTCTTAACCATGAGCTATCTTGGGCAGCAGTGGCTCAGAGGGGAGTGCATGCTTTCAGTAGGTGAGGGAAGGCCTTTCTGAGGAAGTGGCATATAAGCTTAGATGAACTATAGAAAGAACTGGCAGAAGAATGTTCTAGGCAGAAAAAGGAGCACACAGACAAAGGTGGGAAAGAGGCCAATATGTTCTATAATCCATCAGAAGGCCTGGGAGACTGGGGCAGAGGTTGGATTTTTATTAAGGTGCCCCCCACAAAGAGCCTTTATAGACATATATTTTCTCATTTGATCAAACAGCTTGGTTAGGCCAGTCAAGCAAGTGTTATCATCTATGTTTTATAGAACACTGTACATTGTTTCTAGGAACTTGAGGTTGGAGATGAGACTGGCCCCAAGACTTTGAACTTGGGTCAAATGCTCTTTCTCCTCAACCTCCCTGCAGCTGCCTCTTTGCTGCCCCATGTTTCCTTAACTACAATGTACCCCTGTGTCTCTAGCACTTCCTCCTCGTTTCAACTCAGAATTTACCTCTTCAGCTGCCCTAACACCTTAATTTCCAGGGGATCCTGATAAACCAAACTGTTCTCATCTGCTAATGGGGAGTGGAGCCCTGTAGAAACCTAGATGGAACTTGCTCTTCTATCTCTATGCAAACCTACAACAGCCTTCCCTTCTTCCAGTCATAAAATCAGCCTCCAGCTAACTAGCATTCTCTTCTGTGCCAAAGTGGCCATCATTATATGATTCATGGCCTCTTCCCAGAGGAGCCTGGCAGAGTTTGAGCTTTGGGCCTTTGGTTAACAGGTAGCAGTTGACAGATGCCAATAATCTATGCATTGTTCAAATCAGTTAATTCCTGGTCTGAGAATGTGATTGCATCCACCCTCAGAAACCAGCCCCATGAGATGGGGCTCTGGGCTCTTGTCTCCTCATCGTGGCACACGGGCCCTCCAAGTCCCAGACACCACCTTCCTCTCCACCTCAGCCTGTCCTCTTTCCTACCTTGACCTTGGGGAGCAGACTCACCAGAAGCTTCTCACCATGGGCTCTGACACATACCTGCTTTCATACCTGCATGTGCTCTGCTTATGACATCCTCCCCACCTTCTTCACTGGCCCCCAACTTTACACCCACGAACACAACCCAGATACCACTAGCCCAGGAAGCCTTCCCTAACTGCACCTCACTGAGTCTTACACTCGCCTTCTCCATGCTTCCAATCACAATGAGTAATGTTGTTTGACTGCCTGCGATATACTCAGCACCCACGGCTGAGCAAAAACTACTGTAAGTAGGTTATAAGCCAGGCAGTCTGAGTTCTGGGTCTGGATCATCACCATCTGCTGTGTTTACCATCACAGCCAACATTTATAGGGCATTTACAGTATACCTCCCATAGCTCTAAGACACTGACATACATACTCACATTGAATTTTCATAAGTCTTATAAAATTTAGTCACTACAAGATAAGTATTATTATGTCCATTTTGAAAGTGAGAAAAGTAGGGCCCAGAATGTTTTAATTATTTAGCTAAACCACACATTAAGCAGAATACATGGACTGTACTATCATGCATTGAAATTGCCCAGATGAGTTGAGGCCCACTAGTGATCTACCCAGCACTCCTTCTCCTCCCTTTTCATAATATCAGAGAGTGTATTGTCAGAAATAAAAATTGTTCAATTTAAGTTAAAAAAAAAAAAAAAGATAAACAAAACCTCTCCCAGTCACCTCTGCAAATGCCGTAGCCAAAGATACATAACTCAATACCTTGGTGTATCACTTCCAGGTAACTGATTCAAAGAGGGTATACCCTACTATTACATACCTATTTGCATTTGGCCCTTTCTTCTTCTTCCTGTTTGAGACGTGAAGACTAGATCTCCAACAGCCATCTTTTGACCATGAAGCAATCCTACAGGGAAAAAATAAATCAGAAGAAAAGAAGGAATCTGCGATCCTGGTGACACCACTAAGCAACCAGACCAGCATTGTGTTGCCCAGCTCCGAACTTCAAGGAATTTCAAAGAAAAAATAAAAGTCTTGTTTAAATTGCTGTTGCCTTGATTCTTTGTTCAGTTCAGTTTAGTTCAGTCGCTCAGTCGTGTCCGACACTGCGACCCCATGAATTGCAGTACACCAGGCCTCCTTGTCCATCACCAACTCCCGGAGTCTACCCAAACCCATGTCCATTGAGTTGGTGATGCCATCCAGCCATCTCATCCTCTGTCATCCCCTTCTCCTCCTGCCCCCAATCCTTCCCAGCATTAGGGTCTTTTCCAATGAGTCAACTCTTCGCGTGAGATAGCCAAAGTACTGGAGTTTCAGCTTCAACATCAGTCCTTCCAATGAACACCCAGGACTGATCTCCTTTAGGATGGACTGGTTGGATCTCCTTGCAATCCAAGGAACTCTCAAGAGTCTTCTCCAATACCACAGTACAAAAGCATCAATTCTTCAGCACTCAGTTTTCTTCACAGTCCAACTCTCACATCCATGCATGACTACTGGACAAACCATAGCCTTGACTAGACGGACCTTTGTTGGCAAAGTAATGTCTCTGGTTTTGAATATGCTATCTAGGTTGGTCCTTTCCTTCCAAGGAGTAAGCGTCTTTTAATTTCATGGCTGCAGTCACCATCTGCAGTGATTTTGGAGCCCAAAAAAATAAAGTCTGTCACTGTTTCCACTGATTCTTTGTTACTTGAAGCCAAATGTAATTCCTAACTCACTTATTTTGCTTTGTATATGACCAACCATCCCACTGAGCTGTGTGGTCCTAAAGGGTGAATTCAAAGTCCCTTTTGCCTCTGTACCGACATCAGGAGCACACCACCTGTACTGACCTCAAACAATTCTAACTTTCTCCCCATCTTATTCACCCTCCCTGGAGGCAAAGGACATGAAGTTAGGAAACAAACATTTCTGATTTCATGGCACAGAATTAAGGGAAGGGTTAAGAACAGTGTGGAGAGAAGTTGGCTCTAATGTGTGAAGTACAAACACTGGGAAGAATTGACCCAGCCTCCAACCTGCTCAGATGTGGGAGGGCAAGGCTGGCTGAGTACCATGTGCTCCACCTGATCCTCTGCTTCCAGCAGTGGTGATGCCATTTCCATGCCTGGGAAACCCAGGGCCAGGAGCCAATTTAAACCTGGAAAGTGAAGTCAGGAGAGTACCTGAACCAGAGCTGGCTGTCAGCCTATGCAAAATAGCCAGCCTCTCCAAGTATTGCAAATTGAGGAATTATCTTACATCTCCACCCTCTGCTCACCACATCTGAAATCCAACTGAAATCAACAAGACAGTTGATGCCAGTGAGATATAAGGCTTGCTATGCCATGCCCCTGAGACAATGAGTGCACTGGATGTTGGGAAAGTCAACCTCTGGGAACCTTGGTTTCCTCATCTGTACAGTGGAAATAATACTGTCTACTTCTGCTTCCATATGGGGAGTTGGTAATAAGGTCAAAAATAATGGTGAACAGGAAAGTCTTTTTGTAAATAGTAAAGCATTATAAAAACTTGAGATAGTGTGTGTATTAATTTTTCCGGGGCTTCCACTTTCACAATTATGGAAAATTCCTTCTAGATCCTTCATTCTATATTCATTACAATATTTTCTACACTCAAGTGTATACAGTATTGAAAAGTTGTTAAGAGATAAATCCTAATTTCATCATAAAAATAATTTTTTTCCTTTATTTTTCTTATTTTCATTTTATTGTATCTATATGAGAAGATTGATGTTAGCTGAACCTACTATGGTAATCATTTCACAATCTATGTAAATTGAACCATCATGCTGGGTACCTTAAACTTACACAGCAATGTATGTCAATTATTTCTCAATAAAACCAAGAGAAAATGACTTTAACATAGTTTCCCCACCCCTGCCATCTCCCACCTCCTGTGGGGCCACCACATAATACAGAAACCAAAGTTTTTAGTCCAGTCATTAGGCTCTGGCCATCTTATTGATGCCACAATTGCAGGGAAACAAGTCTAGGTCACATGTTAGTTCCTGCCCAGCCCTGGGCTGGGTGCTGTCCCCAGGGTGTAGTTGCAGGGACACTGGATACGGAAGTATGAATCCCCATCATTTGTCAATCCCCCAGGTCAAGATCAGATGGAATGTACTTTAATCCAACTACAGCATTAAGTCATGGGAGGAGTTGCCCATTAGCTAATCTGCCCAGAGTAGAGGTTAGCTTATCTGATTAGCTCATTGCCACTACCTACTCCTAAACAGAAAGCAGAGCCTGAAGAGACTACAAAAAGGATATGCTAGTTTTGATGGGAGGCAAAAATAAGTAAATAAATATACACTGGAACTCAAAAGGACCTAAGAGATGATCTAATCAGGACACTGTAAACCCAAAGGCTCTAGCTTTATCCTGTTCACCAGTGTAATGGGGTGTTTTCCTCACATCTGAAGGCCTTTATACACATTTTTCATTTTACCTCTCCTCTCCCTGTTATCCTTTTTCTGACTGCCTGCCATCACCATGTTATCTGCTTGGCCCAATGAGTGGCCCTGCCAGGACTCAGTCAGTTCAGTTCAGTTGCTCAGTCATGTCTGATTCTGTGACCCCATGGACTGCAGCACACCAGGCTTCCCTGTCTATCACCAACTCTCAGAGCTTGCTCAAACTCATATCCATTGAGTCGGTGATGCCATTCAACCATCTCATCCTCTGTCATGCCCTTCTCCACCCACCTTCGATCTTTCCCATCATCAGGGTCTTTTCCAATGAGTCAGTTCTTTGCATCAGGTGGCCAAAGTATTGGAGTTTCAGCTTCAGCATCAGTCCTTCCAATGAATATTCAGGACTGATTTCCTTTAGGATTGATTGGTTTGATCTCCTTGAAGTCCAAGGGCCTTGCAAGAGTCTTCTCTAACACCACAGTTCAAAAGCATTCATTCTTCCATGCTCAGCTTTCTTTATAGTCCAACTATCACATCCATACATGACTACTGGAAAAACCATAGCTTTGATTAGATGGACCTTCCTTTGTTGGCAAAGTAACGTCTCTGCTTTCTTTTTAATATGCTAAAAAGCATATTAAAAAGGTTGGTCTAGGTTGGTCATAGCTTTTTTTGTAAGGAGCAAACATCTTTTAATTTTATGACTGCAGTCACCATCTGCAGTGTTTTTGGAGCCTCAAAAAATAAAGTCTCTCACTGTTTCCATTGTTTCCCCATCTATTTGTCATGAAGTAATGGGACTGAATCCAACTCTTTGGGCCCTATCCTGGGGCCGTCTGGTTAGGGCTAAGCATCTATAAGGATATAGGCACCTAAAGGAGAAGGGGATAGCAAAAGGAGTGGAAGAACTGGACAAACAACACCATCTCTCCAAATCTCAGAAACCTCTGAATATTTCTTATAAAATGGAGCTAATACTGCTTAATGGAGCTGAAGCTCCAATACTTTGGCCACCTGATGCAAAGAACTGACTCATTGGAAAAGACCCTGATGCTGTGAAAGATTGAAGATAGGAGGAGGAGACGACAACAGAGGATGAGACGGCTGGATGGCATCACCAACTCGATGGACGTGAGTTTGAGCAAGGTCCAGGAGTTGGTGATGGACAGGGAAGCCTGGCATGCTGCAGTCCATGGGGTCACAAAGAGTCAGATACTACTGAGCAACTGAACTGAATACTGCTTATCCTTAAAAGTCTAATTAGAGAAGTCAGGTGAGCTGCCTGGGATACAGCATGTCCTCATTGAATGTTTCTTTCCTTTCCTTCCCAGAAGCTGAAAGATGCTCTCCAACACTCCTGCCTTGTGACTCCACATCACAAGTATGATCAGGGTGCTTCAGAGGGGTGAATGGAGGCAAAAAATCAGGAAATGATCTGCCCCTTGCCACTCAAGCAGCCACCTCCACAACTGTCACCCAGTTACCTAGCCACATCCTAACAATGGTTGGAGTTATGCTGCCAACTCTACCCACAACCTGGGTGCTGTATGGTATCAATACAACGATATTGATACCACTGATATTGGCCACTGGTTCTACACAAGTAAACCAGCCAAAGGCAGAGACCAGTCACAACAAACAAGCCAAGAGGTTTCTCACTGGTTTCTTTCCCTTGCTTTATTCTTTTGAAGAACAATGCATCTCACAGATTTTTGTCTTTTGAGTTGTCCCCTGGGTCAGCTTATCATTGGCACACGGATCCCAACCTAGCCAGTCATCTCAGTAACCTAGCCAAAACTTCAGTCAACAGGGGCAAAATGATTCTTTGGCATCATGGAAAGCCACCACCCAGGGGTTGGGCACTATTTGGCCTTATGAGTTGGGTGCCCAAAAAGATTGCC
>NW_011494935.1:2688959-2694049 GCF_000754665.1 Bison bison bison | reverse complement strand
GCCCAGCTCCAGTTGGCTGATCCATTGGTGAGATTCCTGTGCCCTGGGCCAGTCTCCTAATGTGTTTATTGATGAACATTAACCCCACTTTTAATGACTAAGTCAATTTGATCACAATAGAAACCAAGGGGGTCTGGCCCTGGCTGAAATCTTGGCATTTCTGCCACTAGTAAGCAGTGAACTTACAGCTGAAACCCACCTCTTCTTTCTCTCTCTCCTCCTAGTATTATCTTTCTTTGGATTTTCCATGGAGTTTCATTTCTTAGCAGCTGTTTCCCTGGGTTTTTATCGTTTTACACTAATTTCCTCTTTGTCACTAGTCTTAAGTCCTACTCTCCCTCTGCCTCTGCCTCCTCCACATTACTCTTTCTTCCTCCTTCTCCTCCCTGTCTCCTTCATGTAAACGTTCCTTGAAATGCTTGGACTCCGATGAGAATTGAATAAATCTGTCAAAGAGGGTGAACTAGGAGAATTTACTGGTTAAAAGCAGAAGCCTTTGGTGCCAGCTTTGAATTTGAAGCTGAGATTTGCCACTTAGTAATTGTGTAAACTTTGGGCATATGATCTAGCCACCCTGAGCCTCAGTTTCCTCAACTTAACAACAGGTGTGACAAGACTCATTTCATGGGATCAAGGGGAACACTGTGTATATATAAACTGTTTTCTCAGCAAAGTGCCTAGTATATGGTATACTGTAAATAAAATTTAACTTGGCAGGGGAAGAAATTTTAACTTAGGAGGGGATAAAGGTATTAACACAGTCTTTGGTCTCTTTCACAAAGTAGATCAGCAAGATTCCAGCTGGGTTTGTTGAAGGTCTGAGGCTCTAAGACTTGCCAGGGATGGGGAGACATGTGGTAGGTGGCCAAAGGCTGAGTCCCATTACTCTCCCACATTCAAAACAGATCCTATTTTCTCTCTTTTTCATGTTGGGTCTCTGAAGAATATTCTGAAAAAAGGATTCCATAGCCACGAAAAAAATTTTGGAACTGGCTTAAACTGATTTTTCACCTGTCCTTTTCCTGGTTATTTTCCTCTTTGCATTCATTCTAAAGAGTAAGTCCCTAACACACAGAAACTACTAAATCATTGTTCCAGTCCCTGTCATTTCCTTGAACTTAAACCTTCCTCTCTCCATGAAAAATTGTAACTGACATTTCTATTTTGCAAAGAAGATGTTAAGGAGTTTAACCCATCCAGGAGACTTTCTTGGGAGTTCATTTTCACAGGCCCGACTATCAGACAGTGAAAGACAGTTATTAGGTGCTCAGTTTCATTTGAAAAAAAAGTCAATTGCCCATTTTCTTTACCATTTGAGAAATGTGGTTACACTCAGAATTTCACATGAGAGCCTGTGGTTGCGAATTGAATTTGAAAAAGTGTTCTCCATCCTAGGCAATGCTGTTTCACTACCCTAAAAAATATTCTCTTAAAATAAACAAGCATGACCTTATTGAAAACAGACCAGAAACAAAGGTCATCTTTATGATCTGTAATTCCCTCAATGATCCCCTGGAAGTAGAGGCCCCATCACCCCATGTTCACAAATGTATTCAGGCTTCCACAGGTTCTAGGCTTCTGGCAGGTGAGTTCAGAGGCCTCTTCCTCCCCCACCCCCCCCTGCACCATATCCATTTTGCATCCCCACATTTATTTGCATCCCTTGTGTTTTGCTGAGGGAGGTAGGACACTGCAAGTGCCTAGGGAGGAAAGAATCCTATGCGGTTACTAGTCCCAGAAGTGAGCCCACATTAAGGTACATGTGGTTCAGGTAAACCACTGTAGGATTCATGTTCACGAAAGATGATGTGTACAGACAGAACTATTTGAAGATCTAGGAAACCAAGAGGGACATTTGACTGAAAATTCAATGGTAGCAAAGCTCAGGCCAATATCATATATCAGTGTAGTCCAAGGGCCTAACACATTGCTGGCACACAACAGACACTCAGGAGAGAGCCATTGAATGATGAATGAATCAATGAAAGAAAAAGGAAAAAGCGCTTAGGAAAGAGTTATTCTCCCTTACCTCCCCTACCCATTCCACAATAGTTCATAGTGGGGCTGATGGCCTTTCTGCTTCCCCTCATGTTACTCTCCAATTTACCCTTCCATGCTGCAGGAAGAGTGAGCCATTTGAAACTTAAATCAAGTCTGCCAGGCCTATGGCAGGTATGGTCCCTGGCTAGCTCAGTGGCCTCATCCCCTTTCTTCCTATCCCTTTAATTTCTCTACTCCAGTCACTCTGACCTATTATCCATTCCCTGGACAAGTGAAGCTCATTCCTGCCTCAGGGCCCTTTCACTTACTGTTTCATTAGCATAAAACACTATTTCTCTAGATTTTTAAATGAAAAGATACTTTCTTATCATTCAAGTAAGTTAAGTCGCTCAGTCGTGTCCAACTCATTGCAACCCCATGGACGGTAGCCTACCAGGCTCCTCTGTCCATGGGATTTTCCAGGCAAGAGTACTGGAGTGGGTTGCCATTTCAAACCTCATGTCAAGTGATACCTCCTCAGAGTGTCCTTTCTTGAGCACTCAATCTAAAATAGCCACCTGTTCATTCTCTATCATGTCATCATTTTCTTTTTCCTCGTAACAGTAAGCACTTGGGAAATTATTTTGCTCATTTCTTTGTTTTCACAATTATTGTCAGTCTTGGGCTCTAGAATGCAAGCTCCTTCGATTGTATTCACTGTCTAATCCTCCAGTGCCTGGAACAGAATGGCACATGCAGGCCTCTATAAATATTTTGAATGAATTAATAAAAGCAGCCTTGGCATCCTAAGGGCTCTGGGAAACAAGTGAATTCACCCAGGAGGCTAATGCATCAGAAACAGAAAATAGATGCCTCAAACAGAAGTGCCAAGAAGGAAGAAATATGAATGATAATAGCTAACATTTGTAGAGTATTTACTATATGCCAGATATTTTTCCAAGCCCTCAATATTTATGATCCATAATTCTCACAGCCATCCTTGGAGGTAGGTCAAATTATCCCTATTTTTTAGATAAGTTGATGCTTTTGAACTGTGGTGTTAGAGAAGACTCTTGAGAGTCCCTTGGACTGAAAGGAGATCAAACCAGTCAATTCTAAAGGAAATCAGTCCTGAATATTTATTGGAAGGACTGACGCTGAAGCTCCATTACTTTGGCCACCTGATGCAAAGAACTGATTCCTTGGAAAAGACCCTGATTCTGGGAAAGATTGAAGGCAGGAGGAGAAGGGGATGACAGAAGATGAGATGGTTGGATGGCATCACCAACTCAATGGACATGAGTTTGAGCAAGCTCTGGGAGTTGGTGATGGACAGGGAAGCCTGGGGTGCTGCAGTCCACGGGGTCACAAAGGGTCACACACGACTGAGCAGCTGAACTGAACTGAACTGATACAAAGAGAGTAAACAACATATCCTCTGACAAAAGTGGAAAATAGAAAAGCAAAGAAACAAACCAGACTGTGAACCACTACACTACAGCTCTTCCTTCACACTGTCTTGCTCAGAGCATACATGGGCTAACAGCCACTCCTGGGGAGACTATAGGAGGCAGGTAGAAATATGAAGCAAGTCATAACATCACTAAGTATTAGAGGAATGTAAATCAATGGTCAGAATGAAATATCACCTCACAATGGTCCCAATGGCCATCATCAAAAAGTCTACAAATTTGATTATGCTGGAGAGGGTGTAGAGAAAAGCAAACCCTCTTACACTGTTGGTAGGAATGTAAATTGGTATAGCCACTATGGAAAACAGCATGGAGATACTTCAAAAAACAAAAACTACAGCTACAATATGATCCAGCAATCCTATTCCTGGGCATATATCCAGAAAAGATGAAAACTACAATTCAAAAAGATACCCCAATGTTCACAGCAGCATTATTTACAATAGTCAAGATATGGAAGCAACCTAAGAATCCATCAATAGATGAATGGATAAAGAAGACGTGGTATGTATATATATATTATACACACACGCATATACACACACACACACACACACGTATACACACACAGACACACACAGTGGAATACTGCTGCTGTTGCTGCTGCTAAGTCTCTTCAGTTGTGTCCAACTCTGTGCGACTCCACAGACGGCAGCCCACCAGGCTCCCCCATCCCTGGGATTCTCCAGGCAAGAACACTGGAATGGGTTGCCATTGCCTTCTCCAATGCATGAAAGTGGAAAGTGAAAGTGAAGTCACTCGGTCGTGTCCGACTCGTTGCGACCCCATGGACTACAGCCCACCAGGCTCCTCCATCCATGGGAATCTCCAGGCAAGAGTACTGGAGTGGGGTGCCATTGCTTTCTCCAAATGGAATATTACTCAGCCATAAAAAAGAATGAAACAATGCTATTTGCAGGAACAAGGATGAATCTAGAGATTATCATACTAAGTGAAATAAATTAGATAAAAAATGACAAATACCAAATGATATCACTTATATGTGGAATCTAAAAAAATGATACAAATTAACTTATTTACAAAACAGAAACAGACTCCTACACACAGAAAACAAACATATGATTACCAAAGCAGAAAGGTGGGGGAGGGATAAATTTGGAGTTTGGGATTAATAGATATACACTATTATATATAAAATACATAACCAATAAGGACCCACTGCATATAGCACAGGGAACTATACTCAATATCTTGTAATAACCTATAACAGAAGAGAATCTGAAAAAAAAGAATATAAATGTATAATTGAATAGTCTCATGTTAATAGAAAATGCCCTGAAGTCTGCCATTTAGCCTTTTGGCCAAAAACATTCCTGGTAAAACTCCATACCCACAGCTGCAACAGTACCTGGTGGCCGTCCCTCTGCCATCATCCAGGTTTGTGTGACCTGTAGCCTGAGAGCCTAAAGACATGTTTTGCTGAATCTTCAAGGTATAGTTTACATAAACATTCTTTAAAATTATACCTGTGGCCAACCCTTAAAATTAGGATACTGCACACTGAAGTTCAGATTTCTGGCTTCCATCAAAACACAAGAACTTATAATACTCATCTTGGTTTAACACCTAGCACAGTCAGTCAGAACTGAGTCACAGAAGTCCTCCTGGAAAGGAGCA
>NW_011494935.1:2675879-2688859 GCF_000754665.1 Bison bison bison | reverse complement strand
AAAGGAGCATGTGCATTTAGTTCATCATGGTCTCCATCACTCCCTAGTTTGTCTTTAATACTGAGCCTTATACTTCTGTGTGTATTCACTTACATGAGCTGTGTATGTTTTGAGTGTTTGAGTTAATGATCAATGGCGGGCATTTACCACCATATCCTGCTCTGCTGAGACAGCTCTAACTGGCCTCTCAGCCTCCAGTCTTTATTAACCCAATCAACCCACAGCCATTATTCCCAGTGCTACCAGATCCCAACTAACGGCGAGGGAAGTGATCAGCCACATAGCCAGGATTTAAACACAAATTCATCCCTGGCACTACCATCTGCTGTGTTGCTGTCCTCCCCTCCCTACACTTTCCTCATCTTTAAAATGGGAGAGTAATAATACCCACTTTGGATGGCCAAAGAACATTTTTAAAATATGAACAAATTCCATGGCACATATGCCATTCGGCTGCTAAATCACTTCAGTCGTGTCCGACTCTGTGCGACCCCATAGACGGCAGCCCACCAGGCTCCCCCGTCCCTGGGATTCTCCAGGCAAGAACACTGGAGTGGGATGCCATTTCCTTCTCCAATACATGAAAGTGAAAAGTGAAAGTGAAGTTGCTCAGTTGTGTCCGACTCTTCTGGGCATCATATACCATTTATATCTGTCTCCATTGTTCTTTTACCCAGAATCTTCATCATTTGATTAAAAATAATAAGATACATGAAGAAGCAAGGAAAAAATACCCTCCTGCTAAGAGAGAAAATATACAACAGAACCAGACCCACAAATAACCTAGCTTTAGAAGTATCAGACAGGGACATTATAACTACTATAATAAATAAGTTAAAGGAGTTAGTATTAAAAAGGAAATGTATGGATGATGGGGAGTTTCAGCTACTAAAAAAGGGTCAGATGAAAATTCTAAACATGAAAACACAACATCAGAGATGAAGAATTACCCAGACAGACTTGTCAACAAATGGGACAAGCAGAAGAAAGGATAAGTGAATCTGAAGATAGAAAAATTTTATACAAAAATGAAAAGAGAACAATCAGTGAAAAAAACCCAAGAGCTGTGAGACAATATCAAATTGCCTGACATAAATGAAACTGAGTGCCCAAAGGAGAAGAGAGAGAATGGGGCAGATGAAGTGTGTGAACAGATCATGGTCAGTGAGAGAAACAGACAAAGCAATAATTATAGTTGGATATTTCAACTTTTTTCTTGTCAATAATTGGTATAAAACTTAATAGCAACTCGACCTAATTCATAGAATACTGCATCTCAGAGAATTTACTTTCTTTTCAAATGTTCATGAAATATCCAAAAGTAGACCATATTCTAGGCCATAAAACTAATCTTAAAAAATTTAACAATAAAAGAATTAAAAACACAGAAAGATATATTTTCTGATAACAATGATGTTCAATTATAAATCATCAACAGAATGACACTGAGAAAATTCTGAAATATGTAGGTAATAAACAGAACACTTCTAAATAATCTATAGGTCAAAGAAATAACCAGGAGGATTACAACATATTTTTTAACTAAATTGAAATGCTAGGAAGTCTTATAAATTTGTAGGATTCAGAGATTTCTATGGTGGTCCATTTCCCAGTGGTTCAGGTTCAATCCCTGGTCAGGGAACTAGATCCCACGTGCCACAGCTAAGAATTCACATGCTACAGCTGAAAGATCCCATGTGCCGCAGCTAAGACCTGGGCAGCCAAATAAATACTTTTTTAAATGTGTAGGATGCAATTAAAGCAGAGCTTAAAGAGAAACAGATGGCATTAAATTTTCATATTAGAAAAGAAGAAAGGTCTAAAACCAATTACCAAAGTTTCCACTTTACGAAACTAAAAACTTAAGAGCAAATTAAAACCAAAGTAAGGAACTATAAAGATAAGTGCAGAAAACATTGAAATAGAAAACAGAAATATAGTAAGCAGAACAGAAATATAGACAGTTCATGCTTTGGAAAGATCAATAAAATTGGTAAACCTGATCAAGAAAAAAAGGACAGAGACCCAAATTACCAGTGTTGTAAATGAAAGAAGAACTGTCATAGAAGATCTATCAGATATTAGAAATGATAATGTTATTTTATGAACAAGTTCCTTGACAATTAATTTGACAACTTAGATGAAATAAACAAATCCCTGACTAAAACTCATTCAAGAAGAAAGAGAAAACTTGTGTGGCCTTATATCTATTAAAGAGATTGTATTCATGGTTAAAGTCCTTCCCACAAAGAAAAATTTCAGTTTTAATGGCACCCCACTCAGGTACTCTTGCCTGGAGAATCCCATGGATGGAGGAGCCTGATGGGCTACAGTCCATGGGGTAGCTAAGAGTTGGACACGACTGAGCGACTTCACTTTCACTTTTCATTTACATACATTGGAGAAGGAAATGGCAACCCACTCGGGTGTTCTTGCCTGGAGAATCCCAGGGATGGGGGAGCCTGGTGGGCTGCCATCTATGGGGTCGCACAGAGTCGGACACGACTGAAGTGACTTAGCAGCAGCAGCAGCAGGGAATTCTACCTAAAGAAGATACAATATCAATTCTACATGAACTCTTTCTGAAAATAAAAGAGGAAAAGAATACTTTCTGGGGACTTCTCTGGTGGTCCAATGGTTAGGACTTCAAGCTTCCAGTGCAAGGGACATAGGTTTGATCCCTGGTCAGGGAATTAAGATCCTGTATGTCACATGGCTTGCCCCCCCAAAAAAGTAAATTAATTAAAAAAAAAAAAAAAACCTTCCAATTTGTTTTACCAGGTTGCCATTATCCTGACATTAACCACACAACCCAGTGATTCTATTCCAAGGAATTTACCTGAGAGAAATGAAAACATATGTCTTCCCAAAGATTTATACAGGAATGTTTATTGTATATTTATTGCTAATAGCCCCAAACTGGAAACAACACAAATGTCCATCAACTGGTGAGTGGATAAACAAATCATGGCATATAGTAGAGTACTACTCAGTAATAAAAAGGAACAAACTAGTCAGAAACATGGATGAATCTCAAAAGCAATATGCTAACTGAATAAAAAGACACAAAAGACCACATAGTGTATGATTCCATTCAAAAGACAGTCTGCTGCTGCTGCTGCTAAGTCGCTTCAGTCATGTCAGACTCCGTGTGACCCCAAAGACAGCAGTCCACCAGGCTCCTCTGTCTCTGGGATTCTCCAGACAAGAATACTGGAGTGGGTTGCCATTTCCTTCTCAATGCATGCATGCCTGCGAAGTTGTGCAACCCTATGGACAGCAGCCCACCAGGCTCCTCTGACCATGGGATTCTCTAGGCAAGAATACTGGAGTGGGTTGCCATATCCTTCTCCAAAAGATAGTCTAGAAAAGGCAAAAGCATAGTGACAGAAAACAGGTAAGTGATTTCTAGGGACTAGGAATGGGGAGAGGGGGTTAATAGCAAAGAAGCATGAAGGAACTTCTGGGGATGATGAAAATGTTCTATATTTTGATTGTTATAGCATTTATACATTTATACCTTCCTGTATAAATTTATATATTCCTGTTGTTGGAGAAGACTCTTTAGAGTCCCTTGGACAGCAAGGAGATCCAACCAATCCATCCTAAAGGAAATCAGTCCTGAATATTCATTGGAAGGACTGACGCTGAAGCTAAAGCTCCAATACTTTGGCCACATGATACGAAGAATTGACTCATTTGAAAAGATCCTGATGCTGGGAAAGATTGAAGGCAGGAGGAGAAGGGGATGACAGAGGATGAGAAGGTTGGATAGCATCACTGACTCAATGGACATGAGTTTGAGTAAACTGCGGGGAGTTAGTGGTGGACAGGGAGGCCTGGCATGCTGCAGTCCATGGGGTCACAAAGAGTCAGACATGACTGAGTGACTGAACTGACTGATAGCTGATTCATTTTGTTGTACATAAGAAACTAACACACATTATAAAGCAATTATATTACAATAAAAAAGTGATTTTATCATATCTAAATTATATCTCAGCAAATTTTAAATCTCTTTAAGAATGTCACCATTAGGGGAGATTGGGTAAAAAGTACACAGGATTTTTCTGTAGCATTTTATACAGATGCATGTGAATCTACAATTATATCAAAATTTAAACTTTTTAAATAATAAAAAATTTAATTATAAGACACTTTAAAATCTCTTTAAGAGAAGGATAGAGCAGAAAATGCTACTTCTGTTTACTAAAAAAAGGAAGAAAAAGGTTTATCCTATAAATCAAAGCTCAGAAATAATGTAGATCACACCCCTGGGTAGAAGTTCAAGGTAATTTACCCAGTGTTGTATTCATGTGAGACAAAATAATGACTTCTCCTCTGAGTTTGCTCAAGATGCCATCAGAAAGCCACTGCCAATTATGATTCAAAATGGTTCCAAAGTTTAGAAGGAATTCTGCAATCTTCAGCAACAAACTTCAGCTTGAGATCTTACCACAAAGGCTCATAGTGACAGTTGTGCTAAGAATCCAAGTCAAACAGCAACTATTCCAAATCTCCCAGCTGTACTTTCCACTAGTAGAAAAGGACAACCCAGGACAAGTGGCCCTTGCCTAACAAGAGACTGGTGAGCCACAAAAATACTTCCCCAAAAGTCCACGGGGACATAAAGGGCTAGAGCTGTCCACAGCAGTTGGTGAAGTTCCTCTTTTGGGCTCCACCTCTGCCTGGCAGACTTCCTCCCTTTGGTACGGCAGACCGGGTTCCAATAACCACAGGCTGGCATCACTATGGACTAAGCAGGGGTGAGGCATTCTGGGAGGAAGCAAAGGGGCAAATGGTTAAACAGAGCCTGAACTCTGATCTGAGCAAAAGGCCCTCCACACGTTCATCCAGAAGCTAGAACCTAACTTTCATCAGAAGACTTGAGGTTCATCCTGGCTCAGTTATTGTGGGACCTTGTGCAAAGTCTTCGACCTCAGTTTTCTCAACACTGATGATCGTAATACATCATGAGAAAGATATTAAAACATAATGAGGTCATGGCTATTCAAATGGTGGATTTCTCTTTTTCCCTAAGTCAATGTTTTCCACGGTGTAGCACCAAGCAGGTACATTAGAAAATTTTAGGTTAGACTTTTTTATTTTAATACTTATAAACTAATTTAAAGGGCATTAGAAAAACAGAACTAGTTCATCTACCTTGCTAAGATGAAATTTAGTTTAAAATGGAATGCAAGTAAAACCTATGTTAAAAATATATTAGGTTAAAAAATTTTAAACATAGTAGATATGGCAAAATAATAAAGATGATTATAATTTGAGATATAATACTGCCAGCTATGAGGACCAGGGCTGTGAATTTCATCATTGGGTCTCCTGGAAGGAGCACTTGAGGCCTTTCACATTATATAACACAATACTCTCTTTGTAAGAACCTAGGGACACATTATTTTAGGTCATAGGATCAGATATAGCTGTACTTGTCTCAAGTATTTGGTTTATCTAATGGACGCTGCAAACTGTATAATTGATTGTTTCCTTGTTTGCACTGAGAAGAAAGCTTAAAGCCTAAACTGGGGACCAATTAACACATATGTATAGGACTGTGTTATATTCGTTGTTTATGAGCCTCACTACTAACTCTTAGTATCATTTTTTAAAATCTCTCTTCTATATTTAACTTGTCTTCCTATATTTTATATCTTTTTAAACCACCTTAAGTCTTATTTGAAATTAAAAAGGAGATAAACCGTTAAATGTTTTCTTTTCTTTTTTTAAAGACAGCACAAGCAAAATGTGTCAAATTCCAGGGACTGTTCTTTCTGAATCTTTTGGTGTCCCTAAGTTAATACAGATTCAAGTGCGCTTTGATAAGAGTGAGACAATCAAATCAGTTTCATTTTGAAATTAGTCCTTGTCAAAAGTCATCCTTTTCAGTATTATATCACTGGTACAGAGAGTTTTGACTGATATCATACCTGGGTAACCCCATGGACCTTAAGTAAAATGGGAAGTGGGTGCTGTGGCGGAATTGGGCTTCCTCCTTTTTCCTCAAAAGCCAAACTTGCTGAAAAAAAAAAAAGCTAAAATGATACCAAAATCTGGCGTCAGAGCACTCAGAATACCTGCAACAATGGGAAGCTATTTTATTCACAGTTTATACACTGAGTCTCCTAAACTAGCAGACTTTTCTGATTGCATCTCCCTGCATCTTTTCCAGTATGAGAAGGGTGGGTATTTGTTTTATATCTACCACTCATTTTTCAATATTTTGGTTACATTTTACTTTCTGAGCCTCATTTTCTTCTCTGTAAAATAATCTCTATTCTATTTCAACATGAAGTTACAATAAAATATTCATCAGGACTCTTTTAGTTGCATGTGACAAAAATTCAACTAGAACTAGCTAAGGGCAAAAGATAGATTGGGGTGGGGTGGGAGAGGGAATTATTACAAATTATTCACGTGAAGATTGAACAACCAAATCAGTGCATAAAGTGGATCTCAGAGACCTCTGGAATCGGAAATTTAAATGCCACCAAGACCCTCTCTGTGCCTCTCATGTTTCATTCTGTAAGGTCAACTTTATTCTTCGGATTAGCCAGGAACATGGCGACTCATAGCTTCAGTATCTCAAATCTCACAATGCACAAACCCACAGAAGAACCCAGACTTACTTTCACTAGTCTCAATCTCAAAAATGCTACAAATGGATCCAACTGGCTAATTCTGGGTCAGCTACCCATTACTGAACTCATCAATGGTAGCTGTAAGTTTAGGTATTAGGACTGGCCTAAATTAGATCACGTGCTGATCTGTAAGCCATTAAACACTATATAGGAGAGAAATCTTAAGAAGATAAAGCCCTCACTCAAGTCACATTTTTTTAAATTAGAGAAAGAAGAAAGATGGAGAAAGATAGACTGTTATAGGCAGAAAAAAAAATTACTATAGAGTGTTTCAGGAAATCAGAATTATTAGACAAACATACAGTTTTCATGTCAAGCAGGATTTCAAGACTCATAACAAGTGCTACCTACCCCAAGAAAACTTTCCTGCTAATTATTGCCAATTATTAAACCCTTCCCTCACTGGCCTGCCCATTATGCTTATGCGAACTATAGAAAAGCAAAGTGAAAGTGGTAGTCACTCAGTCATGCCTGACTTTGCGACCCCATGGACTGTAACTCACCAGGCTCCTCTGACCATGGAATTCTACAAGAACGAACACTGGAGTGGGTGGCCATTCCCTTCTCCAGGGCATCTTTCCAACCCAGTGATCAAAGTTGGGTCTCTTGCACTGCAGCAGATTCTTTACCATCTGAGCCACCAGGGAAACCCAAGTAGCTGCCAGGGAAGCTACCAGGGAAGTGAATTATACTTTCCACTAATTATATTTAATTTCTCATTTGAGTATAGAAAGTGAAGTTGCTCAGTCGTGTCCAACTCTTTGCTACCCCGTGGAGTATAGCCCACCAGGCTCCTCTGTCCATGGGATTTTCCAGGCAAGAATACTGGAGTCGGTTGCCATTTCCTTCATCCAGGGGATCTTCCCAACCCAGGGATCAAACCCAGCTCTCCCGCATTGCAGGCAGATGCTTTAACCTCTGAGCTACCCGGGAAGTAAATTGCCTTCTAGCATACTATTTCAAATTTTTCTTCTCTACTTGATTAGAGTAGATCATTACTTCCCTAATGATAAAAACTGGCTATTTCTTGCTTATGTAGTCACAATGATTGGTATTAATTTATTATTGCTCCCAAGAAAGATACTGCATTTTAACTGGGGTCTGCCACACACAAAGTCTGAACCCAAGGGAGTAATTATAATTTGGGGACATCTTTGGTAATCTAATCTACAATACAAATACTGTCAAATCAAACATAACCCCCACCATAGTACTCCATTATTATCATCACTGCTGCCATCATCAATTTGGGTTAAACTCAGAGCAATTATCCATCCGGGGGTACTATCTGGAGTTAGAGAGGGGAGGACAGCATCACATTACAGTTAAGATCGTGGCCAAGCAGACCTGAATTTGGTCTAAGTTCTGCCACTTAGTTGTGTGACTAAAGTCAAATTACTTCACACTTCTGAACATCAGTTCCCTCACTATAAAGTGAGTGCAACAAGAATACCTACTTCAGGGAGCTGTTTTTAGGATTAAATGAAATAAGATGTCTGAAGCCTCTGGTACCTGGCAGTGTACCTTGTACACAGGAAGTGTTACTGAAACACAAGTCCATGTGCCCGACACCATGCCCAGTGAAGTCAAACAATACCAAACTGTCAGAGTGTGGAACAGAGAAAGGTTTATTGAGGGTCATGCAAGGAGATGGTTGGCTCATGCCTTAAAAACCCCGAACTCCCTGAAAACTTTCAGCAAAGCCCTTTTCTAGGAAAGCTGACGGAGGGGCATGGTTAGTTGTCGTAAACTTCTTGGTGTCAGATCCTTTGTTCTTGAGGTCAGGTCATGGTCAGGTAACCATGTTCCTGTAAATCGCTGCTGCTGCTGCTAAGTCGCCTCAGTCGTGTCTGACTCTGTGTGACCCCATAGACGGCAGCCCACCAGGCTCCCCCGTCCCTGGGATTCTCCAGGCAAGAACACTGGAGTGGGTTGTAAATCGCTACCAAACGAATATTATTCTCTGCCCTGACAAGAAAGGGTGAGGTCCCAGGTACAACTTTCACCCTCTGAGGTCCAGGTCCTGGTGGAGAGGAGGCAGAGCTCAGTTGGTGGCTCCCTCAGGGCCAGGTCCCCAGACCCTGCCCGGCTGTCATCACTGAGGGAGCCAGCACCTGGGACCTAGCTGGCCCTCACGTTTCTCAGGCCACCTGTATGGAGGAGGCAGGTCCAGCAAACTGTGCCCCAGGCAGACAGCCACTGCTTTTAGGTCGCAGAGACAGGACTGGGGAGAGGTTCAGCACCTCCTCAAGGGCCGGGCCTGGCCAGTGGGTGACCTTGGCAAAGTCTCTAGAGACCTACAAGACACAGTCCCCAGCCTGTGTTCTCTGGGACCCCCGGCTCACCCATTGATCCAAGGCTGGGTGAGCTGGAGGGCCCTGGTGAAGCCTGGATCTGCCTCTTACCTCACTCTCTGGCTGACAACCATCACTCCTCTGATCGCTGGCTGAATGGGCCACTAACAGTCGCTTACTGACTGTTGCTTGTGGGAGGGGCCGACTGCACTGCCAGCCAATGGCTGAGCAGGACCACTAACGGTCACTCATTGACAGTTGGTAGCTTGGGGGAGGGGCCCACTGTGGCATTGACCAACGGCTGAAGAGGACCGATACCGGTCCCAGGTAACCGTTCCTTGCCTGCCCGACAGGGTAGGGGGCAATGGCACAGCAACTAAGTGCACAGTGCTAAGGGCTGCACTCCACCGAACTCTATTACATAAGTGCTCAATAAATGATAGCATTTTGTTAAAGTTCTAATTCAAATAATGTGTCCCATTCCCCCATAAATATATATATTCATCAAGATACATGACACACATGCACACAAAAGACATGTGGCACAACTTTTAGTTGGAGAATACAAAATTATGTCTAAACTCTATGTGGAAGGGGCTAAAAAATCGCAATAGTATATTCAAGTGCGAGCATGCTAAGTCGCTTCAGCTGTGTCTGACTCTGCAAACCTATGGACCATAGCTCACCAGGCTCCTCTGTCTATGGGATTCTCCAGGCAAGAATATTGGAGCGGGTTGCCATGCCCTCCTCCTGGGGATCTTCCTGACCCAGAGATCGAACCTGCGTTTCATACCTTCTGCATTGGCAGGCAGGTTCTTTACCACTTGTACCACCTGGGAAGGTCTGGAGACCTTATACAAAAGATTCAAACTCTCTGTGCCTCAATTTCCTTATTCATGATGAGGCAGTTATAGTAGAATTGACCTCATAGGGCTGTGGCAAGGATTAAATGAGATAATGGCCTTAGAGACTTTGGCACATGAACCTTAGCTCTTACTATAAATGTTAGGTTTTATTATCAAGGAACACCCTGGGTATTACTGAATAGTCATCATCTAAAAAATCTCTAACAGAAACTTTTAAAATACTTTACTATCATAAACTTATTTTTAGAACTAAAAGAGATCTTAGAAACTACCACAGCTAAGAACTGCCAACTGTTATCTTGCAGAATTATTATTTAGACCACACTATGGTTTTTAGAATTTGAATCTGAATATCTTTATTGTGACACTGTGCTCTCCACTTGACCACAGGCTTGCCCACTTCCAATTCCCTTGGCAGAGCTTCACATTTGGGTTACCTCTTTGATGTGGAAGGCATTTGGGTTTGGACTTCATCTGAAACTGGTCCAAGCCCCTCATTTTCCTGCTGAAGAAACAGGGGCCCTTGGAAGCAGACACTCAGCTGGTAGGTGCAGAACCAGGACTATCATTCAGTCTACAGATAGCCAGGCCAGCACTTCCTCCATGCACACCAACATCTAGAAGATCCTGGCTGAGAGGGTGGGAACACAAGATGTTCAGCTACTGTTAGAACATGTAACACTTGGAGGCCTTGGTGGGACTTTGAGTTGCTCTTTACTTTACCACTGGAGCATATCAATCATTATTGGAGGCTGCTGCTGCTGCTGCTAAGTCACATCAGTCATGTCCGACTCTGTGTGAACCCACAGATGGCAGCCCACCAGGCTCCTCTGTCCCTGGGATTCTCCAGGCAAGAATACTGGAGTGGGTTGCTATTTCCTTCTCCTATAATAACTTAAATGAAGACCAGTGGGTCACCCTGGCAGGGAGAGAAAGAAGATAATACCTGGAAATCAGTATTTCCAAAGAACCTGGTCTAAGATGCCCCAAGGCCTCCCTGGTGTTTCAGCGGTAAAGAATTTGCCTGCCAATGCAGGAAATGTGGGTTCAATCCCTAGGTCTGGAAGATTCCCTAGAGAAAGAAATGACAACCCACTCCAGTGTGCTTGCCTGGGAAATCCCATGGACAGAGGAGCCTGGTGGACTGTAGCTCATGGGATCGAAAAGAGTCAGACACAACTTAGTGACTAAACAAGATGCCAGAAATCCAGTCCTGAGTAAATCTGCCAGCTAGCCCTCCCTGCAGCCTTATTTCCTTCCTCATCTTTGTTTAGCAAACCAAACTTAACAAAGCTCAATCATTTGATTCCCAGCATAAACCCACTGAGAAGAAGGTGACCTGGGGTAATTATTTCCATTTTGTTTTTGAGGAGACTGGACCGACAAGAGGTCAGAAATTAAAGTTTGCTCAATGCATATTTTGTTTTTGCCATATTCAAACGCTACCTGCACTATTCATTTTTTTTTTAATTTTATTTTTTAACTTTACAATATTGTACTGATTTTGCCATATATCAACGTGAATCCGCCACAGGTATACACGTGTTCCCCATCCTGAACCCTCCTCCCTCCTCCCTCCCCATACCATCCCTCTGGGTCGTCCCAGTGCACCAGCCCCAAGCATCCACTATCGTGCATCGAACCTGGACTGGTGACTCGTTTCATATATGATATTATACATGTTTCAATGCCATTCTCCCAAATCATCCCACCCTCTCCCTCTCCCACAGAGTCCAAAAGACTGTTCTATACATCAGTGTCTCTTTTGCTGTCTCGTATACAGGGTTATTGTTACCATCATTCTAAATTCCATATATATGCATTAGTATACTGTATTGGTGTTTTTCTTTCTGGCTTACTTCACTCTGTATAATAGGCTCTAGTTTCATCCACCTCATTAGAACTGATTCAAATGTATTCTTTTTAATGGCTGAGTAATACTCCATTGTGTATATGTACCACTGCTTTCTTATCCATTCATTTGCTGATGGACATCTAGGTTGCTTCCATGTCCTGGCTATTATAAACAGTGCTGCGATGAACCTTGGGGTACACGTGTCTCTTTCAATTCTGGTCTCCTCAGTGTGTATGCCCAGCAGTGGGATTGCCGGGTCATTAGGCAGTTCTATTTCCAGTTTTTTAAGGAATATCCACACTGTTCTCCATAGTGGCTGTACTAGTTTGCATTCCCACCAACAGTGTAAGAGGGTTCCCTTTTCTCCACACCCTCTCCAGGATTTATTGCTTGTAGACTTTTGGATCGCAGCCATTCTGACTGGCATGAAATAGTACTTCATAGTGGTTTTGGTTTGCATTTCTCTGGTAATGAGTGATGTTGAGCATCTTTTCATGTGTTCGTTAGCCATCTGTATGTCTTCTTTGGAGAAATGTCTATTTAGTTCTTTGGCCCATTTTTTGATTGGGTCATTTATTTTTCTGGAGTTGAGCTGTAGGAGTTGCTTGTATATTTTTGAGATTAGTTGTTTGTCAGTTGCTTCATTTGCTATTATTTTCTCCCATTCTGAAGGCTGTCTTTTCACCTTGCTTATAGTTTCCTTTGTTGTGCAGAAGCTTTTAAGTTTAATTAGGTCCCATTTGTTTATTTTTGCTTTTATTTTTTGCATTTTTTTTTAATGGGTGCTTACCAATTTTCTTAAGTCAATTGATATTTAGAAGAAACTTTACTTCACTACCTGAAACAGAAAACCAGCATCCCTTGACATAAATAGATTAATAAATACAATGTAAAATTCTAATTAGAAACTGCTGCTTGGAGAGCTTTTAAAAGTCCTAATGCACAGGCCATACCCCAGCAGGGGAAGCGGGGAGGAAGAGACCAGAAAAAAGTGATTTTTAAAGCTCTCTTCAGGAAATAGTAGTGTGAGCCAAGGATGAGATCCTCTAGAATTGATACACCTGCCTTGTAAAACCTCAGCATCTGTTGAAAAGAGAAATCAACAAGTAGTGGAGGGACTTCCCTGCTGATCCAGGGGCAAAGACCCTCAAGTCCCAATGCAAGGGCCCAGGTTCAATCCCTGGTCAAGGAACTAGATCCCGCACACCACAAAGAAGATCCTACAAGCTGCAATGAAGATTGAAGATCCTAAGTTCACAACTGAGACCCGGCGCAGACAAACAAATAAGAAAAAAAAGGTTTTTTTTTTTTT
>NW_011494935.1:2636802-2675779 GCF_000754665.1 Bison bison bison | reverse complement strand
GCTTCAGTCGTGTCGGACTCTGTGCGACCCCATAGACGGCAGCCCACCAGGCTCCCCCGTCCCTGGGATTCTCCAGGCAAGAACACTGGAGTGGGTTGCCATTTCCTTCTCCAGTGGAGAGGTATTAAAGACGCACTAACCCCAAACTGAGACCTCCTCCTTAACTGCATCAGAAAAACTTTGAAATGGAAAAAGTTCTCATTTGAGATCTGTAACTGTTTAACAAGTTGTTCCCTTATAGTCTAAAATCACCTCACCTCACACTTGCCCTTTGGAAAACACGGGACCAGAAGATCCTAGGTGGCCTGGTTTCTATTTCTGTGACCTTTCCATTCCCACTTCCCAGCCAAAACCTCCACCAAGGTAATTCTGGAGAACCCCTACTCACCTTTATGTGTTCTCCAGGAGGGACTCCAAACGCCTGCACTTACATCACACTTTCAGGCCTATCTTTCTATTTCAAAACGAAAGGCCCATTTTTCAATTTCAAAAAATCCAGCTGTTCACATCAGAAAACTTTAAGGCAAAACCACATCTCTGTCTTCTTTCATTTCCTCTCAAGAAGCCCCTCTTTTTCACCCAGGAATATCTGGCCCTAGAGATGGTTAAAGTCAGTGATGTCCTTTTGGATCTTAGAAGGAAGTATCAGCAGAAAAGAGAGAACCGGGGGAGACGGTGCAGAAAGTCACATGACTGGCAGAGGGGTTTCTACTATTCAGTTTCTCTTTCTCCCCTCACGTCTGAGCACACACAAGCACCAGTGATAGTCCATCCCGAACTAAGGACAAGTCTAGAATGAAAGCTGGATTTCTGAGTGGAGACTCCTGATTGCCAAGACATCATTCCCTCTTCTGGCCTGGACTGGATCCCTCTAGAGCTGGATCCCTGCATGGACTCAGGTTTGCAGAGCTTCCCCCTGGAAAACAGTATGGCCTCAAAAGTAGGCAGCTTGGCTCACTAAACAGAAAGTTGAGCAAAGCTCTGATCTCCTGTTGGGGGCCAGCGTGAGGCACTCCGCCTGTGGCAAAGGTCATGAGGAAGGAGGCTCGACATACACAAAGGCGGGATCAAGCCTCAGGGGTCCCCCTGGAAATCCTCGAGCATCTACCCCCATAACCAGAGCCTGCCTACTTTACTACTTTGTGCTCTCACCTACACCTTTGACTTTACGGGGGGCTGTCCCCCACCACCTCTTTTGGAGAAGGAGTTAACTTAGAGCTCCAGTTAATAAAAACTCCTGGGCGTGACAAGAGTGTTTTAACCTACAAACTCCTCTGAAGGTTCTCTAGCCTGCCTGACAGGCTTGTCTGGCCACATGTGATTGCTCACAGCCTCCCAACCGTGAGAGGCACGAGATGCTTTAAACCTTCTAAAAACAGATTCCTTAGAAAAGTTAGAAAACCATTAGTATAAGTACAGTGGGCTGATTAGAAATTGTATTGGTGAAGGGTTTTTCGTTTGTTTAGCCAATGTTTGTTGCTGAGCCTCCACATCCCCTGCCCTTACACACATTAATGAATATATAGAAGAAATAAGTATTAACCTTTGATATTAATCACGTTAGACCTTAGGCTAAGTAAATTCTTTTCTTAATTAAAACCCACTACACCCTCACCCTATAGGAATGTAACTTTATCTGGTACCTTCGGAAGGTGGAGTCTTTTTTAAGAATAATCACCCCTGGAGAAATAAGTGTCCTGGCTGACTGACCACTGTCACAAGGAGAGGGTCATAAATTGTCAGCAGGCCCCCTGGCCAGAAGATGATGTAACACCCCTAAGACCTCTGTATACATTTGTATGAAGCACCTGACTTTGATAAAAGTCAGGACTGCTGACCCCACGTGACTTTTGCATAACATCTCAGTGTATAAAAGTAGACCATGGAAAATAAAGAATTGGGATCAGTTTCTCAAAATACTGGTCTCCCCATGTCTCTCTCTCTCTCAAACTCTGGCTGAGTCTCCATCTGGAGCGCAGAACCCACCAAGCTTACTAATTTTGCCTGGGCTTCTAAGATCCGACTGGGGAGGCCTCAGTGTCTCCTCTCCTTTAGGAGAACGGAAGGATGCCTGAGGCCTATGTAAGTGGTGCAAACTTCTTGTCTTGAAGTTTTATTGGTCTCTGGCGTAAACCAAGCTACTCAGCCTCTTTTCTCCACTGAATTTTCCTACTAAGCTATCCTCGTTCTATTACTCTTTACATCTCTAATTAATATCTAATTGAAGCTATTGTATCCTGATCCTCGCCGACGCCGTCCCTGCTTCGAACTCCCTGGATCAGCCGGGGCTGGACCTCAGCAACCTCCTCACTTCCTGTATTTAAAACCTCAAATGCTGACAGTGGCTATCACCAGACATCCAGGCCATTTTAATGCCTTGTCAGCTGAACCCTTATCTCCTGCTTCCCTTCTGCTTTATTGGCTACACCAAAGCCTTTGATTGTGTAGACACAACAAACTGTGGAAAATTCTTAAAGAGATGAGAATACCAGACCACCTTACCTGCCTCCTAAGAAATCTGTATGCAGGTCAAGAAGCAACAATTAGAACTGGACATGGAACAACAGACTGGTTCCAATTCGGGAAAGGAGTACGTCAAGGCTATATATTGCCACCCTGCTTATTTAACTTGTATGCAGAGTACATCATATGAAATGCTTGGCTGGATGAAGCACAAGCTGGAATCAAGATTGCTGGGACAAATATCAATAGCCTCAGATAAGCAAATGACACCACCCTTAGGGCAGAAAGTGAAGAGGAACTAAAGAGCCTTTGGATTAAAGTGAAAGAGGAGAGTGAAAAAGCTGGCCTAAAACTTAACATTCAAAAAAACTAAGATCATGGCATCTGGTCCCATCACTCCATGGCAAATAGATGGAGAAACAATGGAAACAGTGAGAGACTTTATTTTCTTGGGCTCCAAGATCACTGCAGGTGGTGACTGCAGCCATGAAATTAAAAGACACTTGCTCATTGGAAGAAAAGCTATGACCAACCTTGACGTATTGATAAGCAGAGACATTACATTGCCAACAAAGGTCCATCTAGTCAAAGTTATGGTTTTTCCAGTAGTCAGTATGGATGTGAGAGTTAGACCATAAAGAAAGCTGAGCACTGAAGAATTGATGCTTTGGAACTGTGGTGTTGGAGAAGACTCTTGAGAGTCCCTTGTACTGCAGGGAGATCAAACCATTCCATCCTAAATGTAATCAGTCCTGAATATTCATTGGAAGGACTGATGCTGAAGCTGAAACTCCAATACTTTGGCCATCTGATGTGAAGAACTGACTCATTGGAAGAGTCATTGGAAAAGAACTGACTTGCTGGGCAAGATTGATGGCTGGAGGAGAAGGAGGTGACAGAGGAGATGATTGGATGGCATCACTGACTTAATAGACATGAGTTTGAGCAAGCTCCAGGAGTTGGTGATGGACAGGGAACCCTGGCGTGCTGAAGTCCATGGGGTCACAAAGAGGTGGACACAATGGAGCGACTGAACTGAACTGAACTGAACTGGTCCTAATTGGACTTTGCTCAATGTGCTCAACAGTTCTTATCAATTATTTGTATATCTGCCTGCTGTTATCTTTCTAGCTTCATTTTTTCACTTTTTCTTTTGTCAACACCAGACTCCAGGGTAGAAGAAACTGGTGTCTTCTGGACACTCAGCCCCTGCATTGTCCTAGCTCAATGCCCCCTCCCTGACTGTCATTCTCTTCCTTGTAACAATAGAGCCTCCCCTCCAAATCTACTGTGACAATGCCTCCTTCATGTAATCTTCAACCTCCCAAGTAGGCATGGTCTCTACATGCCTTACCTTCCCCTAGCAGTTCTTTTGAACTTTGAGCCCTTCTCTCATCCCGTCCTGTTTAATAGCCATCTGAGCACTTGGTTTATTTCCACTAGACTGTAAACTTCTTATGAAAAGGAATTTGCTCTCAACCAAACAATACACTAGGCATTCAATAAAAGTGTGATGGATGAAAGAATGGCCAAATAAATAAAATGTGTTTGTTTCGATGCTTCCTTGGAGAGGATCCCTGGCTTCCTGGGTGTGTTTGGTATCTGCATTGCACTGAAAGCACTTTTGTCCTGAGCATTTTGAAGGGGAGATGACTGTTCATTCATCATATTTATCTAGTCCTGGATGACAGGAGTCTCCAAAAAAAAGAAAAAAATGAAACTTTAACTCTTAACAGGTACTGAGTGTCTGTTGTAAGCTATGAAGGTCCTGTTCATAGAGCATATGAACTCTCCTCTGTGCACAACATTTCCTTCAATTTTCATGACAGCCCTTTGTGGCAAGTACTAGAAAAACCATTTCCATTTTAACACAAGGAAAGTACAGCACAGAAAGACTAAGCATCTGTTCCAATGCCGTATAAACAATAAATGGTAGAGTCAGTGTTTAAGCATCTGGGCTCATAGTGACCATTACCTTTAACTATGCACCATATTCCATCTTAAAAGGTAGCAGGAGCTTACTCTAATATAATACATACTGAAGTATGGATGTATCCTTTCATCCATGTATGAAAGGATATAGCACTGTTTTCCACCCCCACTCTCAGTGCCCAATAAAGCCATGCTTTTTCTCCATAAATTAATTACTTGAACCACTCTCCATATGGCAAACCATGACAAGTCACTGGATCCAGGAGGGAACTCAGATGATTACACCTTGGGAGAAGAACATGGACCCTTTAATATGACAACTACAAGTGCAAATTTTCCAAGGTGAGGATTTTCCCTGGGTAAGTATTTCTCTCTGATCATCTACCAGATAGAAGGAGATAGCCTAAGCCAGCTTCTTCATACAGAATAGATTTTTCTCATGTCTTAAGTGTGGACCATTGAGGACACATTTTGCCTCTGAGTGATACTATGGATTCTCTGGCTGTTTTCCTGGGTACAGCAATCACAAGGATGATGTAAGGTTATCTCCCTGTTGCCACAGGAACTTTCATCAATGTCTCAAGCTGCCTGGAAAATTTGCATACATGATGTCATGCAGAAAGAGAAAGTTAAACTGCCTTAAAGTCAACAGGTTCTACTGGCTACTTTTGATTGAAACAAGACAGTACTCATATTGCATCAAGGTTCTGGGGGCATTCCAAAGTCAGGGCTGCTCTTCTGATCACTAATCCTCACACTGTCTCTCAGTCAGCAAGAATGGCATGCAACTAAAGAAACAGATGAGAGCAACCAGAGGAGTGTGTTGCGGGAGCCGGGTGTTGAATTCCTTTTCTGCACATTCCATAACCGCCTTCTGGCAGGATGGTCCTGTTTTCAAGGGACTATGCTTAGTCAGCTTAACTGCAGGTTCTGACAACACCAACCCTTCAGAATCTTGGCATTCATTGCTTCATCAGGGACCCCCAAATCACTACTACACATCGCATATTTATATTCAGCACATGCTTTCATGCTACTGCTGAAGTTCTATATGCACTTCTCACCTTTTCTCTCTTCTCCTTTATCCAAAGTAGCTAGACTGGGTTAGCATTCTGGGGCCACCCTTATTCTTTTATGTGCAAATAGGACACAAATTCCAGAAAAGGTGGTGATTTTCCTTCCTAGAATCCTCATGTATCATATTACTATGTGCTCAATATGGTTTTGAGAAAGGATTTAGTGGCAAAGGAATAGCTTCATTCCATAGTCTGAAAGTAATATGTCTATTTCTGTGGTCTCCCAACTGTATACCAAGTCACCCCAGGGCACCATATAAATTTACAGAAGTTCTGGAAGAGGCTTGAAATTCCCCAAGGGAAATGGGAAATACTGAACATCTGCTGAACACCTCAGTAACTCAGGGTTATTCAGTGTCAGGCTTATTCATGAGATCAGGCTGCATTCCTTTCAATGAGGGCATATCTTTGCAAAGTCATGTTTTCTGCAGTAACTGTGATGAAAAGCAAGTCCCAGAAGGAAATCTGTGGAACAGGAAATGAAGGTGGCAATGTCCAATCTGATTCCAAAGTCTGAGTAGTTGTGCAGTAACCATCAGGCACACGCATCCCATTAGTAACTGGGTGATTTAAGAATGCAATAAAAATACTATATTTTTCTTTTAATTTGTGGGTATCATATTCTTTTAAATGACTGCTAAAAAGTTTCTAGGACATAAAGATATTACAGGACTTCCCAGGTGGCACCAGTGGTAAAGAACCCGCCTGCCAATGCAGGAGACATGAGACGCAGTTTTGCCCCTGGAGAAGGAAATGGCAACCCACTCCAGTATTCTTGCTTGGATATTCTTGCTTGTTTGGAACTAACTACTTAATAAATGGAACCATTATGTATTTCTTTTGGTCTAAGGGCACCATAAAAACAAAAATCACTGGGGCACTGAAGGTTCCATGAACCTCTGGTCCAATCAGTGATGCTTTGCAGCTCCCAGGGACCTCATTTGTAATTGATCATGGTTTGGATGTTGGGGCTGCTTCAGCTCAGTGAATTTTCCACCTTTTGGTGCTCAAGGTTACACAAGGTCTTTTGATACAGCATCTAGCCCAGGGCAGTGTCTCAACCTCACCAGGGCACCTCTGCTGTCTGTGCTCCATGCTTGGCTCACACTGCCCTCCTCCCAGTTCCAAGCCCTTTCCCATGATGGGAACTTCGTACTGGCTCTTATCCTGATTTATTCTCAGGTCCCATCTTAACTGCCACCTTATCAGAAAAGCCTCCCCTGGGGACTTCCCTGGTGGTCCAGTGGCTAAGACTCTGTGCTCCCAATTCAAGCTGCCCAGGTTCGATACCTGATCAGGGAACTAAGATCCCACAAGCTGCAACTAAGATCCAGTGCAGCCAAATAAATATTTAAAAAAATAAGACTTTCTCAACTTAAAAAAAAAGACCTTCCCTGACCTATTGTAGCAAGCTCTCCCCATTATTCTGTCTCACACACAGCTCATTTCCTTCACAGGATTCTGTCCTCTCCACGTACATGTTCACCTTCATCAGGACAGTGTGCTTGTCTGTCTGTTAACAGCTTTGTCCACTGAACTTAGCACAGGGACTTAGCATATAATTGTCATTCAATAAATCACTGTGAAATAAACAAATGTCAGGACTGTGACCATAGCCCTATCAAGTCCAAAGCATTCAGAGGTTTTTCTGGCAAATAGTCTTTCAAATAAAAAGGGCCAATTATATCACCAGCCCTGGGGAGAGGTGGTCCAGGGTAAGGTTTAAGGTCACAAATCCCAGCTCTGCTATCTCTGCACTGGCAGACACTGGAAAAGTTGCTCATTCTGTCTCTCTACCTACAGCCACTTTGCCTGTAAAAAGGTTGTTAGCAGGACTAACTGCAAAGCTCTTAATAGGTGTCTGGCAAGTAGCTAGCGTTCAAGTTCCCTGCCATTATGAGGACAGCATTCAAGGATTTCCCCACCAAGGCCCACATATTCTTAGGGGAAGTTTCTGCCTCCCAAACTGATGGGTCCAAATGACTCTTGCTCACTTTAGAATACACGGTTCACTGCAAAAAGTGATACGTGACCAATTAAATCCGAGACCCATTGGTGTTCGTATGGTACTTTGTATGGTACTTTGATTATCCAGCTGGATGACAGAAATGGAAAGTCTCAGCTGGGTTATTGCTAATTTGTCTAGACTTGGCCTGCACTGTGGCCCCATGCATTGAGTGTGTTGGCTTTCATTTTAAAAATTAATTTTTATTAGAGTATAGTTTCTCTACAATGTTGTATTAGTTTCTACTGTGCAGCAAAGTGAATCAGCTATACATATACATATATCCACTCTTTATTGGATTTCCTTTCCATTTAGGTTCCCAAAGAGTACTGCGTAGATTTCCCTCGTGCAGTACTACCGAATACAGTAGGTTGTCACTGAGTGTGTTTGCGTGATCCTCTCGATCCTTTGCTTGCTCCCTCTTGGCCAGCTTTATTCATTTCTTAAAAGTAAGCCCAGTGCACCCCAGTATCTGCCCAGTAGTACCTGGGGAACCCACATTCCCAGAGCAAATGTGCCACGTGGCTCCCCTCCATGCAGGGAGAGAAAG
The DNA here is from genome assembly GCF_000754665.1 of Bison bison bison. NCBI lineage: Eukaryota > Metazoa > Chordata > Mammalia > Artiodactyla > Bovidae > Bison > Bison bison. The sequence continues at coordinate 2,667,753 of NW_011494935.1, read as the reverse complement.
CATGAGCGCTGTCTGCATCCACTTATACCAGTTTGCTGTGGACTCTCCTTCCTGGGCTTTCTGCCCCAGCCTCTCCCCACCGGATCCTCATATCTGGATGCATCATTCTCAGAAACCACTGGAATCATATCATGGTCCTCCTCAAAAGCTCTCCACACCTCCTGTTTCACATGTACCCACCTCTCAGAAAATCATTTATCCCTTGAGCCTTCTCTATATGTATGACTGAGGTGAGGATGGGCTTCCCAGGAGGCGCTAGTGGTAAAGAACTCACTTGTCAATGCAGGAGACGTAAGAGACAAGGGTTCGATCCCTGGATAGGGAGGACACCCTGGAAGAGGGTATAGCAATACACTCCAGTATTCTTGCTTGGAGAATCTCATGGACAGAGGAGCCTGGCAGGCTACCATCCATAGAGTTGCAAAGCGTCAGACATGACCGAAGTGAGTTGGCACACACAAGGAGAGGATAATGTCTTTCCTGCTAATCTGAGTTGCCCTTACTGTATAAACATAGCGGAGGCCTTTCATGATGACACCAATGAACTCAAACTTGTGATATGTTTCAATCCCAGTTTCCCCATTTACTAGCTACATTTTCTAGGGCAAGTGAACTACATCTACAAGCCTGTTTCCTCATCTGTAAAAAGGGCAGGATGGTACCTACCTCATAGTTTTGTTGTGAGTACTAGATAAGAAAACACATGTGAAACACCTAGGCTTGTACTCAGTAGACAGGAGCATGCTTAAAAGTTAGCTATTATTGTTTCTCTTACAAACTCCTCATTCTCAAGGTCTCAGCTTAGACATTACCTCTCCTGGGAAGCCTTTCCCGACTACCACTTCAAAAATGCGTGTGCCTGTAAAGCATCTGTCCCTGATCACCATAGTAAGATGTGTCACACTGCTGTGTCCCTGCCTCTTGACTTTTTGGCAGCCCTCTACAGTCCTATGAAACATCACTAGTGAGGATAGTGTTCCTCCTACACTAACATAGCACCTGGCACGAAGTAGGTGCCCAGTAAAAGTGTGGCCAAATAAAAAGTAATGAATTAAATAAACAAAGACAAAATAATTGTTAAACCTTTGCTATGTCATCTAACCTAACAATCTCTCCATTGTAAGACCAGATGTTTATTTGGCAACCAATCACATCCCTCTTTCATAGTTTTTAATTATAATAAGTGTTATCATCGACTGATCCATCTTCTATGCAAAATGCAATTTGATCCTGATAATTCCTCTGAGGTAGGTACTGTGAGCAGTGCCATCTTCCTCAGAGGAGGACACCGAGGCTCACAGAATTGAAGGAATTTGCCCAATATCATCCAGCTAGTGGAACAGAGCTGAGGCCAAAATCCAAGACTGTTCAACTGCAGGATCTGTTTGTTGTGCTACTTCTTGCTATACTTGAAGATGCTGCTCTTCCTTTTTTTTTTTTAAATTTTATTTTATTTTTAAACTTTACATAATTGTATTAGTTTTGCCAAATATCAAAATGAATCCACCACAGGTATACATGTGTTCCCCATCCTGAACCCTCCTCCCTCCTCCCTCCCCACACCATCCCTCTGGGTCGTCCCAATGCACTAGCCCCAAGCATCCAGTATTGTGCATCAAACCTGGACTGGCATCTCGTTTCATACATGATATTTTACATGTTTCAATGCCATTCTCCCAAATCTTCCCACCCTCTCCCTCTCCCACAGAGTCCATAAGACTGTTCTATACATCAGTGTCTCTTTTGCTGTCTCGTACACAGGGTTATTGTTACCATCTTTCTAAATTCCATATATATGCATTATTATACTGTATTGGTGTTTTTCCTTCTGGCTTACTTCACTCTGTATAATAGGCTCCAGTTTCATCCACCTCATTAGAACTGATTCAAATGTATTCTTTTTAACGGCTGAGTAATACCCCATTGTGTATATGTACCATAGCTTTCTTATCCATTCATCTGCTGATGGACATCTAGGTTGCTTCCATGTCCTGGCTATTATAAACAGTGCTGCGATGAACATTGGGGTACATGTGTCTCTTTCCCTTCTGGTTTCCTCAGTGTGTATGCCCAGCAGTGCTCTTCCTTTTTGCTAAATTTCTCTGGCATCCCAAATCCTACAGAGTGGTGTTTCATCACCACTGATGCTTACACCATAAACATGATAATGCCTCAGGCATAAATTCGTCTGGTTACTAATCACCCACTCAGTGCCTTGCCACATTTTTGTCTTGGCATCATTTAACTTTCAGGCCTTATCAGGTCTCCCCAGAGTAAGCACAGCCTGTTGATGGCAGCGCCCAAGTCTGACAGTTTTAGCCCCCAAAGCCTACAGGAACATCTTTCACCTGGTAAAAACATAAGTAAAATTAAGTTCCATATATTTGGTTGTCACATATTCAAATACAATGACTAAAAGATTATCACCAAATGTGAACAGTAAGTTTAGGACAGCCTGACTTGGCTATGGTAAAAAACAATTTCACAATGGGGAGTCCAAGAGCTACTTCAAGAAGGAAAACATTTAATAACCTTAGTACTGTTTTATTTTTTTTAAGCCAGAATCATGAGTTATTTTTTAAAGCACCATAAAACATAAATAGACAGGAGTTTTAAACCCCCAAATTGGAATGAAAATGACAGGGCAAGAGACTAGGGTCAATAGTTATCTTCCTGAGCAGACTTCCAGAGCAAGATATAATAAAAGCTCAGAAGAATACAAACTCCTGTGAACAAAGAAATGAATGTAGCCTCAAATGTGAGTTCCAAATCATCAGTCACAATGGAAGATGCACCAAATCACAGACCCTGTTTTTTGGTCAAGTTACTTCTTATTTACTATGTGTACCAGGATGAGCAGCAGAAATATTCTTTACTAAATGGTAGTTTAACAATTCATCCTGCAAATGCAGGGTAGCCAGTTGATAGGCAATAATCATCTTTTTGGTTTGAGTTGATGTAGAAAGGAACCATCAGACAGCAGATGGTAGGGCTTCGCCCCAGATGCCTACCTTCTCACCTGTGTCCCACTTTGCCTTGTTCTATCTGTCTCTGCTAGTTGCAAAACCAGACCAACTGTTTCCACACCTTTCCAGCATAAGCATTTAAACACCTCGGCAATTCTACAGTCCAGAGCACACCCACCCCTTCCGCTTGTCCACACACACCCATTCCTTTCACTGGGATTAACATAAAATTGCATTTAGAGATGAAGAGAAAAGTATTTCCATATGCAAATTAAAATATCCATTTCCGACTGGAATATCTGACTTACTCTGCAGTCAGTCCAGTAGAGCAGGTCAAAGATGCCCACTTGGTTGATGAACTTCAGAAGTGACTACATCCAACACGTGCTGCTACATATAGCACAAGCCCAGGAAAGAAGGATGACATAGAAATGTGATCAAAGCCATGGCTGAAGGAGAAGAGGCTGATGAAAATATCTTAGTTTCGGTAAAAATGAAGCTGACTTTAGGGATCTTTTACAAAGTACTAAGACAAAAAATAGGCATCTGAAGGACACTTGAAGTAATTGAATGAGGTCACTTCAGGCAAGTCTTCTGCCTCAAGGAAAAATCATAGCTAGGGCAGACGCCTCTCCAACACCGTCCACAAAATACAGCTCTTCACAGTAACTTGGCAACTTTCATCCCCAGAGAAGTTTATAATCCAGGAACACATTCAGTCATATTTGACATATAGATTATGTTCAAACACAGGACTGTCTGGTTACAGAACGCAAATTCCTAACCACTAAACATTCTGCCCTTTTTGTATATTTCATTCACCCCCTTTTCAATGACATTTTCCAATTAGGAAAGCAATACAAGTTCATTTTAGACATACTGGAATATTTAGGAAATTTTAAAAAGGACAAAAATAATCTACTATTGTACCACTCTGATATACACTGTTAAATTTTTGTCTATAGAATTATAGCAACTTCCCTGGCAATCCAGTGCTTAAGAGACTTTGCTTTCCAATACCTGGGGTGTGGGTTCCATCCCAGGTTGGGAAGCTAAGATCCCACATGCCTAGTAGACAAAAAGCCAAAACATAAAACAGAAGCAATACTGTAACAAATTCAGTAAAGACTTTAAAAATGATTCACATTAAAAAAATCTTTAAAAAAAAAAAAACTTCAAATTTTTTTTCTGCAAGAGCACACTTCTGAGAGGGCAGGTGGGGATTACCACCAATGCCTTTAAACTGCACGTGTCCCTTCAAAAGCAGCTGACCAATTTGGGGAAGAAGCCTTGGTCCTCATGAGCCACAAAACTGCCATACTGCGTCACTCTGTTGGCACTACTAACCAGTCAGGCACACCTAAAAGGCACACCCTTGGGGACCTGCCATTTCCATCTGGTTGGAGTATTCACTCCTATGGAATCCTGATCCTCTAGCAGTTCAGGGGCAAACCTAACTTGGCTAACACTTTCATTGCAAAGACAGGTGGAGGCTGCTGGACACAAAACAGACTATCACAAGGAAAGAGCAATTTGCAGAAGAGTATGTATAGTATGATTCCATTCTGATAGCTATAAATACATAGAAAAGGGCTAAGAGTAGTCTCTGGAGGAATACACATCAAAATGTTAGCACTGGTGACCTCTGGGAGCCACATGAATCAGCACCTCAACTTTTTATTCTATCTTTATTTGTATGGTTTGAAGTTTTTACAAGCATGCATACATGTATTGCTTGGGTAATTTTTTTTAAATATTTCAATTTTACAGAGTACACGGCTTCCCCTTTTTTTGAAACTTGTATAGAAATTCAGAGCATTCTTTTAGAAAAAAAAGTTTGTGGTCAAAAATTCTTCAAGTTATTTTTAGTTTCTAGGGGAATCCTCTCTATCTTACAGGTCAGCATGGCTGCTGTCTGTCAGCAGAACTGCCTTTCCCAGAGGAAAAGCCACAGGGAGATCACAGCCTCTGGTTCAGTTTGCCTGGGGTCAGGCTCGGTCTGAATGGTGAAGTGGGACAGCGTGATAAACCTCTTCTTTGAAATCAGGACATGGGCTGACATCACCAGAGTGCTGGCCGGCCTTGTGGGGTGACCAGAGATGAGTAAGGAGTGGATGTTATCTCCAGGAGGTAGAGCACAGGGGCTGTGTAGCATGTATCACATGTGGGCAACAGTCCCCACATCAGAAACACCGGCAAACTTGTTAAAAAGGAAATTCCTGAGCCCCACTCCAGATCTCGTGAGTCACAAGCTTTGAGGGTTGGGCCCCAAAACCTGAATTTTTTTTCTTATCTGTCGATAAAGTATGAGAACTACTTTCCTCAGTGGGTGAAGCGGCCTCGTCAAAACAGGTAGTCAGTCCTCTGGGCAGAGGTCGGACAAGTACAGGTTCTTCTTTCTCATCTTGGCTACCTGAATGGTCAGAGCCAAATTAATGGCCCAACTGTAGTGATGTGGTTTAATGGCATGAGGACAACGAGGCTCATTCTTGGCTCCTCACATTGATTCCCCGACTTCTTTCATTCCTCTTGCCATCTTCAATGTCCCCATTTGAGCTAACAAGAGTCTTCCTGGGATAAGCAGGACAAAATGAATAAATGAGTAAAAGCAGCCATTTATTAAGCACTTAGCCGGATACTGTACTAAATGCATTACATCATATTTCATTTAATCTTCACAACAAACCTAAGACCAGGTACTATTATTAATCCCATTTTATAGATGTGTGAACTGAGGCTTAGAGACGTTAATAATTTGCAGAGCAGGTGTTGGAATCCAGGTCTCTACTTTCAGAGCCTATGTTCTTAAACACATAGTATTTGCCCTTGGCATAGGTGAACAGTAGTGGCCCCACACTTTCCATATAAGACTTGCCCTGAAGCTGCGATCTGAGTGGAAAAGAGGGTGGTGATGGGAAAGGCTTACCTTGAAGCTTTTATTTTTTGCATAACAAGCACACTATTTTAACTTAGATTTTATGCTTCAGATCAATTTTTTTTAATTTTGAAGAAGATTTTATGAACATTTTTAAATGTTTTGTCTTATTTTATGTATGTATATATTTACAAAGGGTCACAAAAGGTCTCATCTGTTTTGGTGCAGCCATTGTAAATGAATTAGTAAAAGTCATGTTAAATTCATTTTCAATTTTCTGTTCAGTAGCCACTGATGACTTGCTGGGGGAAATATATGTCTTTTTACAGGAAGGACTCCTCGACCTGGTACATATTTTAATACATATTTAATATATGTGTATATTATATAAAAACAACAAAAAAGTCAAACTGTGAAAAGGCCCCATCATTGCCTAGCTATACTCCTCAAGGGATGCCCACTGTAAAAAGCGCATGCACACACCTGCGCGCGCACACACACACACAGTATCATATCACCAACATACAATAGAACCTTATGTGAACTACTTTGTTCACATAACCATATATCTCAAACATACGACGTTGTGCTTTGTTGTTTAACCTGAGAACTCCATTCACCTTCAAGCCTGGAGGGCAGAGGAGCCCGGAGATGCCCCTCTGAGCTGGAGGTACCGTCTCCGCCCAAGTCAGAGCACAGGGCTGGATAACCAGTGGGACTGCCTGCTAAGCGCCCCCGCCCTCCCGCGGTCGGGACAGCGGCGGGAGGGAGGAAGTGCGGCTGGGAAGCTCCGCCGCTGTCGCCCGGGTTCCCCGTTTTCCCTGACTGAGACTGCGAGGAAACTTAGTGTGGAAATCTGCACCCACCTTAAACCCGGCCGGCCCCAGGAACTTCCCTCGCGGCTGGGACCTGAGGCTTGGATGGAGAAGTCACTACAGCACGCGCGGACCCCGGGCGCTGCGCGGGGACCGTTTCGCAGCAGCGCCCTCTGTCGGCGATGTACGTATTTGAGCACGGCCTGCACTTGCTCCCTGTAGTACTTGGTGTAGGTGTTTTTAATGTTTCTGTTCGTGCGCAGATGGGAATCGGGGTGTCTAAAACAGATGTACACCTTTGCACCTCTCTTAAACTCTGCTGGAAATCTTCAGATAGTTCTGCTACCTCTGTGCATCTGTGTAGAGCTCCTAGGGTCATAGATTTGTGTGAAAATGAGTGTGAAGTCTGGGTGCCCAAAGAAGTGTACCTTGAGTGTGGCATTGGTTGTATACATGCCTGTGGATATTTCACTTTCTGCTCACATCCGTCTATCAGTAAGTACCTGTGAGGGTAGACAGTATTCCTACATATTTTGAGTGTTATTAGTAATATACATGTTTATCATCTTCCCAGGGCTGTGTCTTGATGAGTGTGCACAGTGTGTTGGAGGGTTGGCAGGGACACAATGGGTAGTAAGAGTATGTTTCTGAAATCCACACGTTAAAGGCGTAATATGGGGAAGGGCGTTCAGGACATACTAAACCTTTGCCCTCATCTCATCCTCTTTGACTTCAGGAGGACCGTAGATTTTGCTTTCCAACCCTCCAGCATACAATTGCTGGATCCTGACCTGAACTCATCCTCCGGCTCGACGTCTCCTTGTTCTTCCTTCTTCTCTTGTCTGCGGAGTCCAGGGAGGTTGCCTCTTACTGCCTCTGATCTCTTCGGCCATGATGTCAACTCAAAGAAGTGAGCATCCCATCTCCTTCCTTTTTCTCCACCCGAAAGTCATTTCCTCTTAGTTCACTACCTGGGATTTTGATGCCTGTGTTCCCTCTGAGCTATTGATACACATAGAGAGAGAAAAAAAGGAACTGCTTGAAATTCCCCAGAAGGTTGTGAGAGTCGTTTTCAGTGTTGCAATTTGGAACAAGTCAGTTTCTAGTTTAAGTTTCCATCAGAAAGCTTGTTAGGAGTAGAGTATATAAGCTCCAAGAGTAGCAACAGCAGCATCAGAAGCAGAAACAACTGTTTCAGACCCAGCGAACTCTGCAGCAGGAGCAGAAGCAAGGTAAGCATTTCCCTGCCCCTGTCGCCCCTTCCACAGGCCACAGGCTGTCCAGGGGTATAAAGTATTCATTTTAAAAGTCAACTAATAATAATTATTTACTAAGGTCTATGAAGGAACGCATATTTTTTAGAAAGGTTTGTCTTATTTTAAAGTAGTATGTGTATAAAAATGTTTTCTTCAATATTAACATTCATCAGTTAAAGGATTGTATAGAACTAAAGTGAGTGGTGCTTCCCTTGTTATTGTAAACTTACTAAAAGCCTTTCATTCAATAAGTAATAATAAATTCAAGAAATAATTGAATTCATGCTTAGACCTCATAACTGTATATTGTTAGCATAGTTAGTCCCATATTTGTGGTGGGTTTGTGACAATCAACTAGATTAATGGTTGGGTTATCTAGATCTTTTGGATTAACTAATCACTTAAACAATGGAAAGCAACTCCAATGTTTAAAATTACTTTGTGAAGTTTTAAAATCTGTAAGAAGAGGGAAAAATGATCATCTCTACTATTCTGGTATCTGATGGTTGCCCAGGTTAATCATGCACAATAATTTTCAGGTTAAAAAGATAATCATTAGTTTAAAATATCATTTTAAAAAAGAGATTACTAAACCTGAGCTGATGGCCCACTTTGTTTTCAAATGAGGAATTTCAAGGTATTAGAAAGAATTTGGGCAGCCTCTTAGACTTCATTTTATTGGGGTCTGAGATGTTATGGTTTCTGTCCATTCATCCATTCTTCTAATAATGAAATCCCTCTAAGATAGATTCTCTCTGCTAGACTCTGGGGACAAAGTATAGAATAAGACAGATGTGGCTGCTGCCATCAGAGAGCTCAGTGTTGTAGGGAAGACAAACGTGAAAGAAGCAGCAATATGATTGCAGTTGTCTTAAGTAGGTGCTGTCAAAGGAGGAATGGAGCTCTGAGAGGAAACCGCCGGGAGTCCTGCCTTCATCAGGGCACCGTGCTGAATACTTTATGTGAATTATTTCATTATCATTTTATCACAACAGGGTGACCATTTTACAGATTAGGAGTGTGAGCCTCAAAGAGAGCAAGTGACTTGACCAGAGTCATACACCTAAAAAGTGGCAGAGCTGGGATGCCAACACAGAGCTGCCTATGTCTAAAACTAGGACCATTTGCATTTGCTACACATGCCTTCTGTGACTATGTCTTTTTATCTTTAAATGATAATTCTCTTTTCTGATTAAAAAGTAATGAACGAAATAAAACTTGAAAGAGAGACACTCAGCCAAACATCACTGGCATGCCCATGTTAACACCAGAGTTAGGGAGCCTTAACACACTACAGTATCTAGGGATCTGACATCCATCATATAAAGGTTTCAAGAGTTTAGAAAACCTGTGAAATTGCATTTTCCAACATTTAATCCTTAAAACTCTCAAATTGAGCATGTTGAGAAACTGTGGTCTGTGGGATACAGCCCAACAACCCTTTGAGATGGGTATTACATCCATTTTATGGCTGAGGAAAATGAGGCTTAGAGAGTAATTTGGCCCATATCATATGACTAGTGAGTGGTGGAACCAGAATTCAAGCCCATGGTATCAGATGATCAAGAGAACAACAGGGTAACTGCAGGCAGCCTCTTTGTGGTTTCCCCTGCATTTGATTAAGAGAGTAGCCCAGCACCATCTCCACCTTCTGCCACTGTCCTGTGGTTTAAAATGTAGATGATACAAAAATGGGAGTTGCTTCTTAGAACCATCACCAAGGCCCTCTTGACTGTGAAGTATGGTTCACCTGATATTCTCAGATGCATCTGAGGCCCGGAGAGGAAGTGCTGGGCACCTAGCTAAAGGGAAAACCCCAGTGTTAAGAGAGCATAAAGGACTCACCAGAAGGTGCCAGGAATCTCTGTTTTTTCATTCCCAGAGTGCTGACATCTGGGTTTTATAGGCCTGTATAATTGCAGTGCCTCTGGGCATTTCCCTATAGCCAGGCATGACTTTTGTTTCATTTTTATTTTATTTTATTATTGGAGCACTGTTGCTTTACACTGCTGTGTCAGTTTCTGCTGTACAGCAAAGTGAGTCAGCCATATGTATACATGTATCTCCTCTTTTTGGATTTCCTTCCCATTTAGGTCACCACAGAGCACAAGCAGAGTTCCCTGTGCTATACAGTAGGTTCTCATTAGTTATCTGTTTTATACACAGTAGTATATATATACAGGCAGGACTTTTTAATTTGTCCATCATGCACAAGAGAGAAATTAAACTCTTACTTTATTTCTTCTTCTGGGTACAAGCTAATATGTTTGGTTTGGCTTCTATAATATGTCATCTCATTGCATTCCCTCAACAATGCTTAGAAATGGGTCTTATACCCATTTTAGAGATGAGGAAACTGAGGCTCAGAGAGTAATTTGGCCAATATAAAGCAACTAGTGAGTGCTCAAACCAGAATTCAAGCCCATGCTGCTGGACTCCATGCCTACAAATGTAATAACTGGTCCTCTGTGGCAACTAGAACTTCGCTACAGTCACAACTTGAACTAAACTAAACTAAAGTCTTGTCTGTGACCCTGACAAGAGTGCTGATGGTGCTTGGGAAGGGCTGACTTCTAGTCCTGACTCTGCCACTCATAACCTTTATAATATAAGGGAATAAAGTAGGTGGCAAAGTGCCCCTAGGATTAGCATCATTCTGACAGCCATGATTTGTCAATATTTAGTCACCCTGACCAAGGGGTGCTTATTTTTAAGGTATTTTGCCAAAAACTTTTTGAGTCTGGTCTTCATATAGACCAGTGGTTTTTGAAACTATATTCCTACAGAACATTGGAGAGCCAAGATGGATAGAGGTGTGTCAGATTGAAAATAAATAACAATCTCCATCTAATTTTCAGTCTGAAAATTTTCATAAACCCTGAATACTAATCTTGACTGAGTTTCACTGTAACATGGTGAATTCACTATAATATGGCTGATTTGGCACAAAAGTATGCATTTAATTACTCTGTGGTAGATATTCAGTATTTTATGGTCTTCTCCCAAGGAACATCTTGATTTTCAGGGGCTCTGGACCCTGGACATATATTAAATCAATGGACCTTGAAGAGTAGTCCTCAGACCAGCAATATCAGCCTCCCCTGGAAGCTTATAGGAATGTAGATTCCCACACCCAGACTGCTGAATTAGTTATTTTAGGGTCAGGGTAGGGGGTGGGGTCACCAGTCTGTGCTTTAGCAAGGATTCCAGGTTATTCTGACATACACTCAAGTTTGAGAACCACTGGATACCTTACATGGGAGGAAATAATCTTTGTGTTTGGAACAATTACAGCCTAAACAGGAGAGAAAGGAGACTTCTTTAACAAGGACTGAACTCATTGCCAGAACTTGAAAGATCACTTCAAATCTGACTCCCCCACCCCACAACGTAAATCCTACAGTCCGGAGTGTCACTGCACATTCTGCCTTGTGCTACAATAATGTGGATATATAGCTTATTTCCCCAACCAGAGGATAGGCATTTAACAAAGTGACTTAAGAAATACTTGTTGAATGAAACTATTTGCTCCTGGAAGTCAGGATCCAGGTAAAAATCCTTTTCAGTTTCAGCTGTTCTAGCTCAGTACCCTCTACTTAGGGAGTAAATAATGACTGAATGTCAATCCAGACAAGTCACGCTCCTTCTCTGACCCTTAGGTTTCTCATCTTAAAAATAAGAGGGTTGTATCAGATGGCTGGCCTTAGGTCTCTTTCAGCTCCAGATCATCTGTGGTTCTCTGTTTGGAGATGCTCTTACCCAGAGACTGGCAGAGGGCTCCTGGAATTCACTGCAAATTAACCTAACAGCACAGAGAAGGAAGCGGAAGATAAAGATTAAAGACAAATGGAATACATAGAATGTGAATATGGCTTGCAAATGTGACTGTGTAACTACTGACATTTTCTCTTCTCCTATCCCTCTTCTTTTTTCTTTTCTTCCTTCTCCTCCTCTGTTTCTGCCTCTCATGCAGATGCACCCTCAGCAGTTGGTCGTTTCCTGGTTTTCCCTGGTTTTGCTGGCATCTCCCATCGTGGCCATATGGGAACTGGAGAAAAATGGTAACCAGCCTTTCCTGATTCTCTTCGAAGGTCCCAGGGCCTAAGCCAGGACTGTCAGGCAGCCCTGTTGAGAAATTAGACTGAAATGGGCAGGCACTGGGACTTCACTCTGGGATAACGGCGGCCCTCTGTCCTTGTTCCACCTTTGAGGATATCTGTATTGTATGGCTTGACTGTTTGGCTCTCACATTAAATGTCAGAGAAGGAGCTTTTGGTGGACTATGGTAGGAAAAGAGATACAGACTTTACCAGTATTACTAAAAATCAGCTGTATCTTATGATTAAGATTCCAAAGTGAGGGATTTGAAAAGTATAAGAACTATGTCTTCCCCCCCACCATGCAATATCAGCCCCTCAGCTGGCACTGAGATGACTTACCTCTGACCAAGCACTTTGGGGAAAGCACGGGATTTTAGACCCACATTGACTTCCGTTCAGAGCTGATTCTGCCATTTATTAGTTATGTGACCTTGAGCTGGGTCACCTCTGAGCCTGAGTTCCCTCAAGTAAACTGAAGTTTACGAAGTGATATCTACTACAAAGATTATTAAATATACTAGTGAATACAGAAGACAACTCAACAGATGACGAAGTGACAGTGAATGTTAGCTAGTATTATTGTTTTGGTTGTTTAAAATAATGTGTCTGGTGATTCAAGGCCATCTATTTATTATCCCAGTGATCAATAAAAATTATAAGTAGAATAATAGATACTTATTATTATAATAAGGGATTCCCTCTATCCTTCTAGTATCTCACACACAACAAATGTGTATTAACAGATTGTTAGCTGTTCCTGAAAAGCCCTCAGATATTTCTCCGTGATGTCAATGTAATAACATAGACAATTACTGTCTTTAATTGTATAATAATAATGTTTATTGAGAACAGCATCTCATTTAATTCTCACAACAACCATAAGAGATAGGAAGTGTTTATACCCCATTTTACCGATGTTAAAAGTAGAGGCTATAGAGATTAAGTAACTTACCAAATTTCACCCAGTAAGGGTGGAACAGGAACTTGACCCCAATTCTGTCTCACTTCAATGCTTATGCACTGAAATATTTGAAGAAGGTTTTACCAGAAGGACATGAAGCAATTGTTTCCTCTGTCCTCAGACAACTGAGCAAGAGGAAATAGGCATGCATTTACAGTGAAGACATTGCAGCTGATCATGAGAAACCATCTTTCAGTAGCGAGGAGAACACAGTACAGTGGGTCCCTGAAAGAAATCTGGGGCTCTTCCTCTGTTCTTAAGAATTTACGGAAGACAAGGACCCAACCACCCCTACTCTGCCTCAGGAGAGTCTGAGAGTTTTAGACCCTCCCCTGAATAAAGAGAAAGGTCTGAGCCAGATGACTGTTCCAAACCCTTCCAGCTCTGGGATTTTGAGCGAGCTCAGGAGGTATGGCCCTTGCATAGCCTGCCCTGAGTTACTTCTGATTTGGTAAACCACAGAAATTCCAGAAAGTCAAAGTGAGAAACAATGAGAGGGCATGCGACTCTGGCAATGAGACGAGGTGCGCCGGGCGCTAGGTTCTAGACACATCTCCTCATGCAGCTGTTTCCCCTGCCCTTGGACAGGTGTCTTTGTCTTCTGAGTCTTAATTGTGACAGGAAAATAGCCCTGCTGGTCGGTCACCAGTGTGACAGAGAAAGTCGAAGGTGCCGTGTAGTTTTATATCGGCACAGCTGACCATTTTCAGAGCTGGGCCCCAGGTACTTTTACATCAGGTCTGTGTTACCCATCAGTAATTATAAATCCCTTTGATGTCAAGTGGGAACTTTATATTCCATAACGATTCACATTGGGATGCCAATCACAAGAGCCAGCAGTGACAGAGCATTTAAGGACACTGGGTCAAGCTCTTAGATGAATTAGCTCTTGTAAACCACATCTCCACCTTCTGAAACAAGTTCTAATATGTTGCTTATTTTAAAGATGATGACACTCGAAGCTTAGAGTAATTGAGTGCTTTGCCCAAGGCCACAGTGTAAAAGATAGAGCTGAGTCCTAACCCAGACCTGTGTTGACTCCAATATCCGGGCTTTTAACTACCATGGCTCTCTAGAGTGGGTTTCAGAATCATCTGCAGAGATTACAAATAGGTCACTGGACCCAGCTCAAAGTTCTTGATTCAGTAACTGAGAACTTGTAGTTCTAACAGAGCCCAACTACTATGCTGCTGATAGTGGTTGGATGATCATGCATTGAGAACCACTGCATTAAACAGTTCTATTTAATTAATAATTGATGCATGAATGAATGAAGGTTTGATATGAAATACTCTTCAAAATGCGATATTAGGCCATTCCTCAAGTGCCAGTTTAGATGCTGGTATTAGAGGTTCAGGGCAAAGGCCTGAGATATAACTCTTGCGGTTCTAACTTGATGCAACCTTGCTTAACCTCATGGGCCTCAGTACCCTTCTCTATAAAACGGGAAGACTGAGATCTACTGAACTGCCTCGTAAGAGTGTAAAGTCGCTTTTAAAAACACAGAGGGAATGAAAATCTCCATTGGTGAGTTTCATGCAGTAGGAAATAAATCCTTCAATCCCTGTGGAAAATTGGAAAGCAGTTTCTGGCACAGTTGTCTAACCTTTGGTCTGTGAATAACAATAACAACTAATTCTGAGTGACAGATTCTGTGCTAAGTGTTTTACATGCTTTTTTCATTTAATCCTCACAGCCAAACCGACAAGGCAGATACTATTATTATTGTCATTTTACAGACAAGGAAACTGAGGCTCATGGTGATTAAGTATCTTTCTCAAAATTCCCCAGCCAGCTAGTGGGGACAGGATCTCAGTCCTCATCAGTCTTTTTCAGCATTTATTCTCTATGAACGTGAATTGTGCTGGAAGTTTCCTATGTCCACCAAGACTTTGAGAAAGAGTATTGTGCTGTTTGTAATTTTTGGTATATCAAGGTCTTCCTCATCTGCCAGCTAATCAGAAGTTAACTATTAATGGCAGCTTGACAATCAGTCAGTGGCAGCTATTACACTCAGCTTCTCTCTTCCACAATTTTGAACCCAAGTGAAGCCTGGTAACCTGAGGTCATCTTCAGCAAGCATTTGCTGTTATTAGCAAGGTTGTGCTTCAGCCATTCAGATGCCCAGGTAATACAAAAAACACAGTCCAGTTCTCCAATCCCTGTGCTCTCCAGTTTATGTTGTAGAATTGGATTGGTATCCTGATGCTCCTGGAGAAACAGTGGTCCTCACGTGTGACACTCCTGAAGAAGACGGCATCACCTGGACCTCAGACCAGAGCAGTGAGGTCTTGGGCTCTGGCAAAACCTTGACCATCCAAGTCAAAGAGTTTGGAGATGCTGGGCAGTACACCTGTCACAAAGGAGGCGAGGCTCTGAGTCGTTCACTCCTCCTGCTGCACAAAAAGGAAGATGGAATTTGGTCCACTGATATTTTAAAGGATCAGAAAGGTAATCCCATCCCCTTCGATGGTGTCAGTTTTCTCTTTGGATCCATAAGAGATTAAAAAAAAAATTTAGAATTTAAAAGGCAAGACAGGCTTAATGTGGTTAATGAAGTCATACCAAGTCCCTTACTGAAACCACCGAAAACCTATATTTTCCTTTGCTTTGTTTTTCCTTTGCTGGACACTTTGGATTATCAACCATCAAAATCTCCTGTTGAGAGAGTTTCAGAGGGCATCTAGATGCTTTTCCTGAGGTTCTTTTCAAATAGCAGTAATATGATTGGATGACTAATGGAAGTTAACATGCAGTGTGCGTAACTCAACTCTGGGCTGATAGCCTTGAAAGAAATTAATACCTCCCTCTGATATGTTAGGTGTGTAGTATAATCTACAGAATCAACTTCCTCTTGGGACCTTCCCAGTCCTCACTGAACTGCCTGCCAGGGGAACAGCAGCATTTTCCTAGGACATAAATGGAAAATCTTCACTCTTATACCATACAGTGGTCTGTAATTTATGGCAATAAAAATCTGCAATTTTAAAAGAAAGAAAATCCCTAAATATTGAATTTTTGTTCTTTTCAAATCCAGAACCCAAAGCTAAGAGTTTTTTAAAATGTGAGGCAAAGGATTATTCTGGACACTTCACCTGCTGGTGGCTGACAGCAATCAGTACTGATTTGAAATTCAGTGTCAAAAGCAGCAGAGGGTAAGTGAAACCTCTGGGGTTTCTCAGCATTTTTCTTGAACTTTCTCATTAAGAAAATAAGGGCAACCTAGCAATACCCTATCGGTTAATGAGAAGGCAGAAAATAAAAGCAATCCTATGTTTTTAATCCCCCCCTCCGCATATACACACCCTTGCCTAAATTAGGGAAAGAACATGAAGGTTTATGCTAGTTGCCTGAATAAATGTAAGCATTAGAACAGGATATTATTGGGGCTTGGAATAGCCTCTGCTATGTATGAACCCACACAACCAAATTGCCTGGCAATGCTTCATTAAGGCTCATAGCACCACAGGGAGAGAATAAAAGGAGAAATCAAAGCTATGAAGGACTTGTCAAAATTGCACCTTGAGTCAAAAATAGAAACAAGAGCCCTAGGGCATGTATCTTGTAAGCCCTAAGACCAACTCCAAAAGCTCTGTGAAGCTTCTAAAAATTTTCCCAGGGCCACTTCAACTCCTTTTTCTTCTGCTGGCACTACTAATCTGAAGTTCACTGTTTGTCCAATGCACTTGAACTTACCCCAAGAAACCACTTCCCTTGGTACGGAACCTACGTTAGCCCTCTATGTGACTTCCTTCCCTCTCATCTAAGTTCCCAAACAAAACAGGCTAACAGAACAAACCCTACGTGATCACCCTGGCCTGGCCACTATTTAACTGAATAAACCATTGGAGTCTTACTATTTCATCATTAAAATGAAAGTGCTTACTAAAGAAATGCTTATACAAGTTCACAGAGACATAGATGCAAGGGTTCATCGTGATGTTCTTGGTAATCTGCAGGGCAAATATTAAACAGTGAGGTACATTATACCCCCTCTTATTGTGCAGTCTTCAAAATGAATAACCCAATCCATGTGGTGTGTCATGGAATACTCCGTATGTTCAGAAGGGGGAAAGATGGTTGCAGAATTATATATATACATACATATGTATGTAAATATGGGTGTCCCTGGTGGCTCAATGGTAAAGAATCTGCCTTCCAAACAGGAGATGCGGGTTTGATCCCTGGGTTAGGAAAATTCCCTGGAGAAGGAAATGGCAACCCACTCCAGTATTCTTGCCTGGAGAATCACATGGACAGAAGAGCCTGGCAGGCTACAGTCTATGGGGTCACAAAAGAGTCGAGCACAACTTAGCAACTAAACAACAACATATATAATATAATAATATGTTAGAATTTTAAAACTTATAAAATACATATTTTATATATATATATATAATTTGATCCTTTTTCATAAAAATAAAACCGATATATGTATATATAGACAAACACATGTATATGCATATACGTGTGTGCGTGCTAAGTCACTTCAGTCGTGTCCAACTCTTTACAACCCCATAAACTGTAGCCCACCAGGCTCCTCTGTCCATGTGATTCTCCAGGCAAGAATACTGGAGTGGGTTGCCATGCCCTTCTCCAGGGGATCTTCCGAACCCAGGGATTGAACCTGCATCTCTTACGTCTCCTGCATTGGCAGACAGGTTCTTTACCACTAGCACCACCTGGAAAGTTCTTATGTATACATACATGTGGATAAATGACTGCTTTGAATATTCATAGAATAATGTCTGGAGGGATACAACAAGTCAGGAAAAGTATTTGTATTTATATCTAGGGCATGAGATTATGGTTAAAAGGGGGACTAGAGTTAAAAGAGGCATATACATTTCATTTATACACTATCTTTATCTTCTTAAGAATAGGTATGTATTGATTTTTGTTCAGGAAAATGAATTAAAATGTTTGCTAAGGAGATTTAACCAGGAGCTTTGGATCCAAAAATTTTCAGATTCATTTAGGCCAGAGGCATATAAGTGCAGAGTTGTGTCTAATCATTTGTACTACTTTTTGAAGCTACACTTGGTCTCATGGGGAGAGCAGTTGCTGTCCCCTTGAGAGAAATCAAACCAATTGGAGAAATTGCATCCTTGGACAGATGTCTAGCTACAATGGCTAGGGACTCACCTACAGTCGTGTGACACAGGATAACTTGTCTTTGATTTCAGCTCCTCTGACCCCCGAGGGGTGACGTGCGGAGCAGCGTCGCTCTCAGCAGAGAAGGTCAGCATGGAGCACAGGGAGTATAACAAGTACACAGTGGAGTGTCAGGAGGGCAGCGCCTGCCCGGCCGCCGAGGAGAGCCTGCTTATTGAGGTCGTGGTAGAAGCTGTGCACAAGCTCAAGTATGAAAACTACACCAGCAGCTTCTTCATCAGGGACATCAGTGAGTCTGCTTGATTGTATGTTGCTTAATCAGGATGATGCCATTCATCACATGTTCACAGTGCTCCATGCGGCGGAGTGAGGGTTTATACCTGCGTTATCTCTTACTCTTCACCTCTACCCCAAAATAATTACAATGTAGATACAATTACTGCTTTTAAGGAAGAGGAAATTGAGTCCTGGTTAGGTTAAACAACTTGCCCCAGATCTCACAGCTAGCAATTCAGACCTAGACTGCCTCAGAAAAAGCAGGCTCCTGGTTATGCTTCTGTTCTGCTACCCAAGCACCTTCCATGATGAATCCAAGAGCAGTCCCTCAAGCACAATATTCATATGCAGAACCAGAGCTTCCCCTCCTAATTGCAATTATTCCCAACTAGTCTTTCTCTAGCATTTGAAAGAGTCTTCTTTATAAATTGGCAGATGGAGATTTGGCCATTTGCCATATCCTTCACCCTTTATCCAGTGACCATGCATTGTGCCATAAAGTGTGACAGAATCACAGAACCTGCTCTAGCATTTGTGGAGGGACTGCCTTTGGTGGGAAGCAGAGGGTGGGGTCTTGTTCACGTGAGGTGGCCAGGGAAGGTCTCTGTGACGAGGTGGCATTGTCTGAGTCCTAAAGGAAATAAGATGTCATTGTGTTAAGAAAGAGGAAAGAGTATTTGTGGAACATATAGGAGTCTTTTGTCTTTGTGTGGAGAGGTGCTGGGTCCAGATGTTTCAAGCCCATTCTATGAACTCCCTCTCCTCCCTACATCCTTCTAGAAGAAGGCATATTATTTGAGGACAGAGTCTTTCTGACACTCAGGGATGTGCTTTCTGTGCACAGTCCAGTGGCTGGCACATAACAAGGGCTTTTTATTGAATGAATGTGTCACTGAGCATAGAGACAAGTTGGCTTAACTGCCACAGGACAAGTCTGTGTCAGCTTCCATGAAAGGCGAAAGAAAGGGCACTAAGTGGGACTCTCTCATCTAGTCCCCAGCAAGAGGCTCCACCCTTTCTGAGTTTGGTGCAGAGGGGAACGATTGTAGAGAGGGTGGTCCTTCACTGCCAGCCCAGATGTAAGTCTTGTTGTCTCTGAGATCTTTCCTCTGAGCACCATACAGAGGTGGTTCCACCCCCGAGGCCTGTATAACCGCACAGTGATGAGAAGGATTCTGAGTCTCTCTTAGGTTCAGCCAAAGCAGCGGTTGGTGAGGACTGCCTCCCACAGGCTTCAGCATGAGCATCACTTGCAGGGGTGACTCATGTCTGTCAACCAGATCAGAGAAGTTCACTAACTATTATATGGACCTAGGCTCAGAGCTGGTCAACAGCGAAAGTGGGGTCAGAAGCCAAAACTACCTTACCCCAAAGCCCCATTAGGAAAATAACTGTTTCTCTCTCTTCTACAGTCAAACCAGACCCACCCAAGAACCTGCAACTGAGACCATTAAAGAATTCTCGGCAGGTGGAGGTCAGCTGGGAGTACCCTGACACGTGGAGCACCCCTCATTCCTACTTCTCCCTGACGTTTTGTGTTCAGGTCCAGGGAAAGAACAAGAGAGAAAAGGTAAGGTGTGGTTCAGATACCATCTGTTCTGTAGTCAGGTTTACGTAGGCCCACATCGAGGAGAAGATCAATAATGCTGCTGCTGCTGCTGCTGCTAAGTCGCTTCAGTCGTGTCCAACTCTGTGCGACCCCATAGACGGCAGCCCACCAGGCTCCCCCGTCCCTGGGATTCTCCAGGCAAGAATACTGGAGTGGGTTGCTATTTCCTTCTCCAATGCATGAAAGTGGAAAGTCAAAGTGAAGTCGCTCAGTCGTGTCCAACTCTTAGTGACCCCATGGACTGCAGCCTACCAGGCTCCTCCGCCCATGGGATTTCCAGGCAAGAGCTAGTAACAGCTAATGTTTGGTTGGTACTTTCTATGTGCCTGGAACTCTGCTGAGGGTTTTCCCTGCATATCTCACTTAATTCTCATAGTAACCCCAGAAAGGCAGGCAGTGTTATGTGTACTTCACTAGTGAAGACTGTGAAGCTCAGAGAGGTGGAGTGACATGCCCAAGGTCACCCAGTTAGGAAATGGCAGAACCGGGATGCAAACTCAGTCTCCAGGACACAAAGGCCATCACTTAGACCCTACTGCCACCAGTATGGATGATCATTAATTTTTGCTCTCAGAATTGGCCTCGATATAGACAATCTGGGCTCTAGGAGCCTAAAATAATTGTTTCTAATGAATGAATATAATGGGTGATAGAACATTCATGCTATGTTTCTTCTAAAGTGTTAGATAATTCCTAGCTTGTGAAATTATCTTATTGAACAGAACATCGTCTCAGACATTGGCTTTCAAACTTCCTTGCCTGAGCATCATAATCTCAAGTTCCTAGAGGCCCTTTTATAGATCCAAAGACTCCTTGGACCCCAGTTTTAGAAATCACTAGATAAAGGCCTTATTCAGTATAGTGTTTATATGTGGTAGAAATTCGATGATTCAGGAACTCCCTGAGAATTTTTTTCTGGAAAGGAAGGGCTATTCAGGAGTAGATTTTACCTAGATTTTATTTAAAATCTTGCTATGTGCTTCTCAATATATTATTAATATATAGTATTAATAGATAGTAGTACTTACAGAGCATTTTCTACATGATTAAATACTTTGCTACTTTAACTTTTATAAAATTCTATAATGGAATGATTATTATGATTATCTCTCTTTTATAAATAAGGAACTGAGACACAGAGAAACTAAGACATTTTCCTGTGGCCACATGGCTAATAAACAGCAATGCCTGGTTTTGAACCAAGATATTTCTGACAAAAGGATCAGACTATAGAATTTCAGAATATTCAGGGGACAGCTAGAGGAAATCTTTCTCAGCCTACCACTGGCCTAGTACTAGAGCGAGTGCACATGGGGCCTTCAAGCAAGGCAACTGTGCTGAAAAAATGAAGCCTTGACCAATTTCTTCCTCCAGGCTTTTGGCTTACAAGGTAGAAAAATCGTGTCTATGCTGAGAGCTTCTGTCAGTAGGTGGCGCAAGTTCTACATACGCCCTGTGAATTCCCAGAGTAGTGCCCTGAGACTAAGGTGTGGATGTTTTGGGAGACTGTACTTGTCAAAATATGCCCAGCCCACCTTGTGACTGCTTTGTCAAAAAGTTCCCTCTCCCTTGCAGAAACTCTTCATGGACCAAACCTCAGCCAAAGTCACATGCCACAAGGATGCCAACGTCCGCGTGCAAGCCCGGGACCGCTACTACAGCTCATTCTGGAGTGAATGGGCATCTGTGTCCTGCAGTTAGGTGAGCAAGCCAGCAAAGCCTAGCCCAGACTTGTGCACTCAGTGTACCCACGGTCAGGACAATGGTGGGGATGGTGCGGGGCAGGAAGCGGGGGGCGGTGCCTAACACATAGTCGCCAGAGATAGAACCGTACATTTGTTCATTAATGGGTGTTTATTTGATGGCCATGGTATTCCAAGCACAATGCTCGGCACAGGGACACTACAGTAAAGAAAGCAGGCACAGGTCCCGCCCTTCCAGAAGGGAAGGCAAAGAGAGAGAAGTAGCTGAAAGTCAGAGAACTGGTGGCCTGAAAGCTGTTACCAGGAGTTAAAATCTTATCTGGTGACCCCTGGGGCCACTGAAGGGCTTTAAGCAAGGAAATGACATGATCAGATAGATGGTCTTTTAAGAAAACTCCCAAGAGAACCTCTGGCAAGTATAGTACCAGCAAAATCTTAGGCCACATAAGGAAGGGGAGGACCCTTCTGACATGGAATCCCCAAAACCCAACTGCCCAAATAATGTGTTGTGTGAAATAAGGGTTGGCTACTGAATTTTGAATCCACATAGATGCTCGGCATTCTTTTCCAGGTTCTAACCTCAGTATGAAACCTCAGAGGAAAAGTGGAAGACATTATGCTAAATTTTTAAAAGACATGACGGAACAGACCTCCCCAAAGATATTTTCTACCAATTTCCTTTTTTTTAAGATTATAAAGATGTCTTTGCTGTATTTTTATGTTTACATGCTAAATGCCCACTGAAACAATCAGCTAATTTATTTATAGTGTTTCCAGCTAGCAGGTCACAGCTGACTTTTATGTTATTTAAATATTTAAGTAATTTATGTATTTATTAATTTATTACTGTTATTTAACATTTGTGTGCCAAGATATGTTTCATACACTCATAACCTGATATAAGGAATGGGCCTTATTATGAAAAATGTGAATTTATGTGTTATTTATACTGACAACTTTTCAGTTGAGGCTGCAAGTGCATCAGTTTTATGACAACCAGTAAGAACACAATGTTCTGATGCCAGCACCATAATATATTTGTGATGAATGGGAACACAAGAGATAGTGAACACACAAGAGACATGAACACACAAACTGAGAAGGTCCTACACAGCAGATATTAGTTCTCGTGTCCACGAAGACTTCCTTGAAGTGGTGGTGATAACTCAGGGCTTTCTGCACCTCTAAGCAAGTTTAGTCTTTGGATACCTGAACTCAGAATTTTAAAAGATGATTGAAATTGAAATTCAGCTTCAGCCTTTCTCGCAGCCCCCACTGCCTTCTATCTGTAAGACATAGGAGAGTGATATGGAGAAATTGTTAGTGTCTGGAAAATACAAAGAACTTACAATTCAAGAGAGAAGACAAGTGTAGTTATGGCAAAGGACATAAAATTGTCATAATTGCCAGTTGTTCCTTAATAGCCACACAAAGAAGCAGACAGATGCAGAGAAAGCAGCCAAGAATCTCTTTCTTGTCAGCATGAGGGAATATGACAAGTGGATATAACCAGAAAGTGCCAAGCCATTACAATGATTTACTTTCTGTAAAATGACTCCATTTGTTTTCTGTTTACTTATTTACTTTTATATTCTGATGGTGAACTAATAAAAATATAATTCTTCTTTGCAATAATATTTTGGACTTTCTCAGTTGACTGGCTATGCTGTTCCCACGTTGATCAGGGCTGCATTATTTTTCCCCTGTTGTTGAAGAATCACCCCACCTTGGAGCAATTTCGTTTCTGGTTTTGCAGAATGGACCCTTTACCTTTATAGGAAAGTCGGTGTCTTGCTGACCTCAGGAAGTGTCGCTGTGGTCTGACCACAGGGGACTCTGTGAGGGCACTCAACTGCATCATGCCCCTTCAGGGATGGGATATTCTTGCTTCACCTTCTAACCTGGAATCGATCCTACTGGTTTCCAAAGCATCATGAAAAAAATTTCCCAACTGGTAGAGCCATAGGCAGCCCATCCCATAAGTCCAGCTCTGATGTTTATTGAGGGTTTACAGTGTGTCTGGCCAACTGCTTGGGCCCTGGGCTTGAGCAGTTCCAAAAATCCTTGTGTTGCTGCCCCCAAACAGTCCCCACTCCTGGCAAAGCTTATAAGACTAAGATGAAAAGTTAACTTCAACACCACTAAGTGCTAATATGTTCACTGTATATGGCGCCCTGGGGTGAGAATGAAGATGGATCGGTGAGAATGAAGATGGATCGGTATAACCTGGAGTCACCCAAGAAGGCTTGATAGAGAAGGGGATGTGCCTACTCCGGGCTCAAAGAATGGCCAGGGCCTGCCAGTTCCTCTTTTGTTCCTCCCATGGAAAGAACAAGTGGTGGAGTTAAAGAGAATGGCGTCCATTCTCTATCTTCAAAAGCCACATGTACACATCTGGCTACCTTGCAATGGCAAGGTAATTATAATAGGGATGTTTATTTACATTCCTTATTTTAAGTGTTCCCTGAATCCCCAACTTCACTACTCTCCTGGTCTGGACAGATGTTGTTAAGTTTCTGTCATCTTAATCCAACATTTGAAACATCATCTTGTGTGATATGCCCACTCTTGAAAGCACATGACTGGTTAATAGTAACTATATGTATCCTCCTGAGTACCTTTCATCTAGAGATACCAAAACACTTACTGGGCACTTAATAAACAACACTAACCAAGAAAAATATAATTACACCTCATCAGCACAGAGACATGGGGACCTTTCCCAAAACTTCCAGCCAGCCTGGGGCACCACTCAGGTGTCCTGGCTCCACCAATGCCCAGTGCTTTCCTAACACAACCTCTTAGCAGTTGATTAATTTCAGTTACATATAAGTTATGGAGAGTTTTCCTCTTGGAAAGATACTCTCCAGGACAGTCCTTTTTATTGGGAAAATAGCCACTAAAAATTCATCAAATGTCCCAGCAAAAAGCTCAGGATGGGGAACCCAGAGCCTGGGTCCTGGACCTGGCCAGCCCTGCTGTGTGACCATGTGACCTTTGGCAGAGCACCAGACATAACCAGTTCTCACTCCCAGAGGCCTTCTCCCCATGTACCTCCTCAGCTTAAAGGTTGGGAAGCTAAGTAATCACTTTTCCAGTTGCTCTTGCTTCTTAGCAAGGCCATGAGACCCAGTTCTGGCCCATGAAGTAGAAGAAAACTCTTCTGGGGGTTTACCTGATTTAAAAAACCAGAGCCATGGCTAGTATCTCCCTTCCCCTCCTTCTTCCTCTCTTGACCAGATGAAATTTAAAATGTTTCAGAGGATACCTTGAACCCAGGATAGAAACCATCATGCTAAGACAGTAAAGAGAAAAAGACTCTGAGACCCTAGTGACATCATCAAGGAGCTGAACCAACCCAGACTTACTGTTGTGTTAGAAAAGCAGACCCATATGTGTGGTTTTTTAATTCTGGTAAAATATAAACAATATAAAATTTACCATTTTAACCATTTTTAGGTGCAGAGTTCAATAGTATTAACTACAGTCACACTGTCTTGCAACCATCACCACCATTCAGCTCCAGAACTTACTCTTCTTCTGAGGCTCTGTACCCATTAAACAACTCTGTTTTTAAAATAGAAAATGAATAAACTGAAAATTAAATAAAGACATCCTCCTAAACATTCAGATCCCCATCTACAGGAGGCTGTTGGCCAAGTCAGATAAAGGAGCCAGGTCAGCACAGGAAGGAACTGGCATCAGAAAATCTAGTTCTACTCCTTAGAGTTGGCACAACCATGGGGAGGCCCTGGAGGACTTGATCCTAATGATGCCAGGTGGGATCCTGGTAATACCCTACCTAGCCTGGTAGGGTTGCCATGGTCAGGAAGCCTGCTTCAAGGACAGCCTGAGTGTCAGCAGGATTCACATGGTGGGGTGCAAGAGGAGGAAATGAGGGGTTACCTCTTGAGGGTTAAAAGCACTATGAAATGAGATCATCAGTTTATCGTGATCAGTACAGTACCCGGTCTACCATAAGCACCCAGAAAATTGAAGTTATTTCCACTGACTAGCTCTGTGACCTTGAGCAAGTTACTTAAGCACCTCAAGCCTCAGTAAAATGAGATAATAACGGTTCCTATCTCACAGGGAAGTTGTGAGGATTAAATGGAACAACACTCAGAAAATGCTTAGAAAAATACCTGATCCATAGAAGTACTCAATAAAAGCTTGTTGTTAATAGTCTTAGCATATTACTTATCACCTGAAAGAAGCATAATTTATCACTCATGCTTTTGGGAGGTGGTAAGATGGAGGAGTCATTGCTGGGAGGCCCTGATGTCTCTAAGAACCAGGTTGGGATGGAGGCGGTATTAATCAGCCAGTGGGGAAGAAAGAGGCAGTTCAGCCCCTTGAGACTGAAAACAGTCTTCAGTGTAGAATGCCTTTCTTATAAATAAAGTTGCAAAAACATCCCCATGGGGGATACCAAGATGCAATGAAAGCAGTTGCTGCCCTCAGGGATTGTAGTCTAGTGAAAGAGAAATGGGCCAAATACAGCGACTATATTAAAATACAGGCTAGCTAGCATAAGAGCATGTACACCCTAAAAATTTCTTTTTATAAAGGTTTACAGCTTCTAGGAAGAACCTGGCATTGCTTTTCACCTTCCTGGATGCAATAATTTGGCGTAAACCTACCAATTCACTTCACCTATAAATCAGACTGTAATCATTTCTTTCCATTTCATTTCAGTACAGCCCATCTTCAGGACAGAACCTGTGAGCAAAATATATTTGGACAAGACTTTCTCCAGAGGGTCATATTATACCAAGGAAATGAATTCCCTCTCTCAAGCTCGTAAAATACAAAAATAAAATCAGCTTTTGGGCTGAAGGCAGAAGAGACCAGGCGTGCATACTGAAAAGCCTCCTTATGTGGGAAGCAGAACTGATTCACATTTTCCTTCACGCAGGCCTGGGTGCCAGGGCAGCGGTTGTGCCCAGCCTCTCACCAGGTGGATGCCCGTGTGTGATGGGCTGCAAGGCTCAGCAGCTGCTCACTAGTCTCCCATTTCCTTTTTTCTTTTTATATAACTTTTTTTTTTTTTGGAGTTTACTTGCTTTACAACACTGGGTTTGTTTCTGCTGTACAGCAAAGTAAATCAGCTATACATGTACATATATACATATACTCCCTCTTTGTCACTGCAGAGCATTGAATAGAGTTCCCTGTACTATACAGTAGGTTCTCATTAGTTACCTATTTTATCCATAGTAGTGTATACACGTCATTCCCAAGCTCCCAATTCATCCCACCCTTTCTGACCCTCCTTGGTGTCCATACATTTGTTCTCTATGTCTGTGTCTCTATTTCTGCTTTGCCAACAGGTTCATCTGTATCATTTTTCTAGATTCCACATATATGTGTTAATATACAGTATTAGTTTTTCTCTTACTTTGCTCTGTGTGACAGTCTCTAGGTACATCCACTTCTCTGCAAGGGGCACAATTTCATTCTTTTTTAGGGATGAGTAATATTCCACTGTATATACATCTTCTCTATCCATTCCTCTGTTGATGGACAATTAGGCTGCTTCCATATCCTGACTATTGTTAAGTAGTGCTGCAATGAACACTGGGGTGCAGGTATCTTGAATTATGGTTTTCTCTGGGTATACGCCTAGCCTGAGACTTCTATCTCCTTTCATAAGGAGCACAAACTGACTCTCCCCTGCCCTCTATCCCAATCTACCTGGCATCTTCCCTGACTGCTTGCTAACTTGAGCAAGGGGGGCTCTAGGGAAGTGAGCATTCTTCCTGTGGTCCTGGAATTTGAGGGAGTAGGAAAGTTGCAGGACAAATCTTAGACAAATTACAGTGTCCAGCCAGCTTTATTCTCCTCACACCCACCAGCCGACATTCATACAGGTGGGAGGGAGTTAAAGTGGTGGCAGGGAGTGTGTGGGAGGACTGCCAATGGGGTGTGCACATGTGACCCAGGGCTCAAATCTGCACACACAACTTGCTTACCAGTGATGTGCTCCTAGGCATTTCCTTAATCTCTTTTGGCTCAGTGTCCTCACCTCTAAAACAAGTATGCTGGCAGGGCCATCACCTCCCACAGTTACTATGAGGGTTACCCAAGACCAGGCTCAGAGCACCCAGCACTCAGCAAGTACACAACAATGTTAGGTACACTTGCTGTTTTTCTGAAGTCAGGCCAAAAAGAAGCAACACTAATGCCACCTCATCTTCCCTCCCTACGGCAATGAGGGCAGGTTCAGGACGTGTACACAAGCCTTCCCATTCTAATTTGTGAATGCATGTCCTCCTGCCCATGAGCCCTCTCCTGGGTACATTGCCAGCTCACAGCAGTGACACCACCCCCAAATCACAGCACCCAGAGCAATGCTCCATTTCAGTAAACCATTGCATGGGTTTCCATTCAACCTTGTAGAACCAGTGGTGGCTTGCTCCTTTCTCTGAACTCCCTCTTTTTTGTGTTTTTAGGGTCCTTGGAGGCTAATCAGACCAATGGTCCCCTAGCTTGTTTGAGCCAGGATCTCTGTGGTCAAATGGAAATCTTAAATGAATTTCCAACATATATAGGGACGGGGGAGGATGGGTACCAAAGGGGCCTTAATTGTGTCTGCAGTATTCTAATTCCTTACAAGAAGGATATATTAGTAGATTTCCTGCAAAATTAAAAATTAATTTTTTATGAAGTCCTACATGTAAAGTAGACAAAAGCAGAACTGGCTGAAGCTTCCCACCCACTCAGTCTCACCTACCTACTCACCACTGAGAGCCTGGGGTGTCACCTCAACACTCCTAAACTCTGCAGGGCATCGTGTGAGAACCTCTAGTTTTATAGGTGAGGAAACTTGAAGGCCAGAGAAGGTCACTTGCCGGGAGCCGGCGTATTGCATATTGAGTGCATATTGCATATTGCATATTGAGTGCAGCACTTTCCACAGCATCATCTTTCAGGATCTGGAATAGCTCAACTGGAATTCTATCACTGCCAGGAGCCAGCATGAGGAACTCCGCCCGTGGCAAAGGTCATGAGGAAGGAGGCTCGGCATATGCAAAGGCGGGATCGAGCCTCAGGAGTCCCCCTGGAAATTCTCAAGCATCTACCCCCCAAACCAGAGTCTGCCTACTTTCTGCTTTGTGCTCTCACCTACATCTCTGACTTTACAGGGGGCTGTCCCCCACTACCTCTCTCTGAAAAAAGAGTTAACTTTATAGTTAATAAAGTTCCTGGGTGTGATAGTGTTTCAACCTACAAACTCCTTTGGAAGTCCTCTAGCCTGCCTGAATAGGTTTTTCTGGCCACATGTGATTGCTCAGAGCCTCCCAACTGTGAGAGGCATGAGATGTTCTAAACTGTCTAAATACAGATTCCTTTGAGCAGTTAAAAGATGGATTAGAAATTGTATTGGTGAAGGGATTTTCACTTGTTGGGCCAATGTTTGCTGCTAAGTCTCCATATCCCTTACCTGCTGTGTCCCTGGCAGTGTATTGATTAATATAATTGATGTAAGTAGTAGCCTCAATGTTTGTAACCTTGGACCCTTGAGTTAATTATTTTTCTTGTCGTAGCCCACCACACCTTTGCCCTATAGGAATGCAACTTTAATGCTTTTGGAGGGTGGCTCCTGCCTAATCACCTTTAGAGAAAAATAAGTTTTCTGAAGAAAGGGTCTTAAAATGTTAACAGGCCTCCGGGCCAGAAGATGATGCAAATCACCTAAACTTTTGCATATGATAAGTTTGCAGGAAGAAAGCCTGGCTTACTGCATGACTCTACCCCTTCCCCCATTATCCTCTATGCATAACTTAAGGTATAAAAACTACTTTGGAAAATAAAGTGCGGGCCTTGTTCACCAAAACTTGGTCTCCCCATCTCGTTCTTTCTTTCACCTTCTGGCTGAATTATTCAGCCTCTTTTCTCCACTGAATTTCCTCACTGAGCTATCCTTATTTAACCACTCTTTATATCTTCAATTAATGCTTAATTGATCTATTGTTTCCTGATGATCGCCGATGCCGTCTCTCCTTCGAATACCCTGGATCAGCCGGGGCTGGACCCCGGCAGTCGCTGCCTGCCCAAGCACTGATTAATGTCAGGGCTCACACTTGAACTTGGGTCTCCTGACTCCCATTCTGGCAGTTCTTGTTATATTAGGTTATAATTTCCAGAAGACTGCTATTAGAATGGCCAACCTATTGCTAAAGAGGGAGGCACATTAAAACCTAGGAGCTCCCACAAGCACTTTAGGACTAATGAGTTTCTCCAAATAGTCACCATGCTCCTTGGAATATGGTGTCCAGGACCCAAAGAAGATCCTCTACTCCACTCTTTGGGAGAGTGGAAAGCAAAGAACAGGGCATGTACCCTATCAGACAAGAAAAGTCAGAATGTGGGCTGTGATAGCACTGCCACTGGTCCTGGAGTACCTTACTGCTAATACAATAAAGTGCCCTCTCCTCTGAGCTGGCTTTCCAAGTGGAGATTTCATCTAGATTTCAGGCTAGATTTCAGCCGCAGCGTGCTCCCTCCACCGGGGACTTGTGTGCAGTACACAACCTGCCCAACCATACATAGCAATTCTCGTCATGGTAAGAGGAATAGGTGCTTAGTTAGAGGAAACTGAAGGAGAGGGAGAGCTTTCACTCATTCATTTATGTAGCCAATAGTTGCTAAATGTTTACTGTGCCAGGTACATAGATGCAGGAGAAAGTACGTTAGTAAGGTGGACAGGTCAGTTGCCCTCCAAGATCTTACAGCCTTGAGAGAGATGAAGATGAGGCCACAGACAACCACAGTGTGCTAAGTGTTAGCACAGGAAAGAAAAAGCGTTCTCTGGCATTACAAATTATGATTCTTCAGGCTGCAAGAAAGACTCTACTAAAAAGTGGCTTGGGCAATAAGGAACAATAAGGGCAACCCAATAAGAACCGTGGAGGTAAGTAGGAGTGGGATGCAATTCAGCGATTTTGTGACATCATCAAGAACTAGGACTCTTGTGAACTCCCTCCTCTACTAGTTCCAGTGTGCTAGCTTTTGTCCTCACATGTGACCTTCATGATGGCTGCTGCAGCCCCCAGCATCATGTCCTCACACTGCCATGCCCAAAGATCAGAAAGGCAGTTCTCTAAATTTTTGTGTTTTTTTTTTTACTCAGAGAAGACAGTCTTTCCCAGAGTCCTCCAGCAGAAGCACCCATACCCTACCTACTTGAGAGGCTGGGGAAGCAAAAATCTGGCATTTTCAGTCTCTGAGAGCAGAAAAGTACTATAGCTAAGAATGGGAAATGGTTATTG
>NW_011494935.1:2603552-2636702 GCF_000754665.1 Bison bison bison | reverse complement strand
CCCACTAAATATCTCCCTACTCTATTTCTCAGACCCTGTGACTGTGATGAGATTATCCCAAATTCTCCAGGTGGAACAAGTATAATCACATGAGCCCTTAAGAGTCAAAGAGTTGGAGAAATGTCTATTTAGACCTCCCATCCATTTTTTTTTAATTGTATTGTTTGTTGTTTTGATATTGAGTTGTATGAGCTGTTTGTATATTTTGGAGATTAATTCCTGGTCAGTTGCTTCATTTGCAAATGTTTTCTCTCATTCTGAGGGCTGGCTTTTCATCTTGTTTATGGTTTCCTTTGCTGTGCAGAAGCTTTTAAGTTTTATTAGGTCCCAATTGTTTATTTTTGTGTTTATTTTCATTACTCTAGCAGATGTGTCCAGATGAAAGGAATGGAGACACAGATATATGGACAGAAAACAGATATATGGACAGAGGCTGGGAAGGCGAGGGTAGGACAAATTGGAAGACTGGGATTGACATATATACACTACCATGTGTGAAATAGGTAGCTAGTGGGAACCTGCTTTATAGCACAAGGAGCTCAGCTCAGTGCTCTGTGATAACTAGAGGGGTGTGGTACAGGGGGGAGGTGGCAGGAGGTCCAGGATGGAGGGGATATATGTATACATATAACTAATTCACTTCCGTTGTATAACAGAAACTAATACAACACTGTAAAGCAATTATACTCCAACTTTTAAAAAACAATCAAAAGATGGCAGTAGAGGGAGAAGTCGAAGATTTTTGAAGCATGAGAAGGGTTTGACCTGCCATCACTGGCTTAGATATAGAGGGGCTACGTTTCCAGGAAATGGGGATTTCACTTCTACAACCACAAGGAACTAAATTCTGCCAAAATCCTGAATGAGTTTGGAAGCATATTGCTCCTCAGAATTTCCATAAAGGAATGCAGCCCTGACTTGTGAGACACTAAGCAGAGAACCCAGCCAAGCCCATCTAGACCTGTGACTTCTGAAATCTGTAAGATAATAAATGGGTATTACTGCAAGCAGCTAAATACAGGCATTTTGCTGCAGAAGCAATAGAAACTAAAACAAGATCCCAAATGAGAATGCACACATGCTGTGACTTTGTGAATTAAGAATTGCCAGGTGAAAGGGCTAACATGAGCACAAGTCTAGAAAAGGGAAAGACATGTTTGGAAACCAGCAAAAATTCATTTCAACTGAAGCATAGGAGCTTCGGTTGCACAGAACCATGAAAGCATAGGGGCTAAGAGGAGCAGTGTAGGAGAAAGATGAAAAATAAAGACAGGCAGATATTTAGGAACTAAACCAGGTAGGTCCTCAAATATCAAGCGTGGGCTGCATCATGATGACAACAGAAAGTCACTGAAGGGTTTTAAGCAGACAAGTGATGAGGTCCAATTTCTGTATTTACCAGTTCATTCAAGTTGCTACATGGAGAACAGATTGGGAGATGGCGTGAGAGAAGGCAAGTGAACCAGGTAAAGGTCACAGCTGTCGTCTGGGTGAGAGAGTATGACAATCTGGACTGGGAAACGAGAAGAGAGGACTACTTTGAAAGAAACGATGGAGAGAATTGATAGGGTTTATTGCTTGGAGTGGTGAGAGGCAGAGAAAGGAAGGATGAAAGGATGAAGCCATTCATTCATCCACTCATCAGGTCATTATTTGCACTTTTCACAGTGAATGGTCCAAGACTGAGCTAGCTAGACACAGAATGTTGGCTCAGCATAAACAAGCAGTCCTTCTTTACATGAAACTGAGAGGTTTCTGATTTGATCAATTGGGTCACTGTTGATACCATTCTCTGAGAAGGGAGGAGAAGGATTGAGTTGGGAAGGAATCGAGAGGAGGGAATAAAAATGATGAGTTCCACTTTATATCTGAGAACATACATAAGGGACAAGTAATTGGAGCATCCAATAAACTTTGGATATATGGGTCCGGGGACTTCCCAGTTGGCTCAGTGGTAAAGAATCTGCCTGCCAATGAAGGAGACATGGATTCGATCCCTGGTCTGAGAAGACCTGCTGGAGAAGAAAATGGCAACCCACTCCAGTATTCTTGCCTGGAGAATCCCATGGACAAAGGAGGCTGGTGAGCTATAATCCATGGCGTCACAAAGTGTCAGACACGACTTAGCGACTGAACAACAAGAATCCGGAACTTGTAAGTGAAATTTGGGCTGGAGATAGGGAGCTGGGGATCACCAGTATATACAAGAAAAATTACCTTCAGTTGCTCAAAAGACAATGCCTATGAGGAGAAGGGTTAAGAA
The DNA here is from genome assembly GCF_000754665.1 of Bison bison bison. Lineage (NCBI taxonomy): Eukaryota > Metazoa > Chordata > Mammalia > Artiodactyla > Bovidae > Bison > Bison bison. The sequence continues at coordinate 2,634,439 of NW_011494935.1, read as the reverse complement.
TTAGGAAATGGGGATTTGCTTTCAAAAGCTTTCATCTCCACCTTTTTTTTTTTTTTTTTGCCTTGGGACCAACCCTGAATGAGAGACTAACTGAAACCTGGGACTATCTTCTTCATCAATTTATACTGGCTAAGCCTGGCACCAAAAAGCCCAGGGGTGCTCAATAAAGGTTAAATGAATGAAGGAATGACTCAAGAAGGCAAACAAATGAAACCCAGTGGACTATTCTCTCTCAGATTCTTTGCTCTAAAATAGATGAAACATTTGCTCTCCACTTTTTAAAGTAGCTCCACTGCCCTAGAATGCAGTCTCCCATGTATTTTAATAACTGAATTTAACTCCAAATATTCCCTTAAATTAGTTGCTCACTTTTAAAATCAATTCTCTCCTTGAAGCCTAACACTTCTTTCTTGGGAGACTAAGACACAGGAAATACAGTGTCTCCAAGGAGGCAGCTATTTGATTTCACAGGCTGGGGTGGTTGTGGGGGAATGGGCAATAAGGAAACAGGAGGGGGCATCCAGCTGTGCACTTGGCTATTCTTCACCCTTGGAATTTATATAAGATATGGAGAGAAATTGGACTTCCCTGGTGGTTCAATGGTAAATAATCTGCTTGCAGTACAAGAGGTGTGGGAGGAGCCACAGGTTCGATAGGATTCTGGGTCGGGAAGATCCTGTGGAGAAGGAAACGGCACCCCACTCCAGTATTCTTGCCTAGAAAATCCCAACAACAGAGGGGCCTGGTGGCCTACAGTCCATGGGGTTGCAAAGAGTTGGACACAACTGAGTGACTAAACAACAAATGGAGAGAAATTGACCAAAGGTAACCATTTCACATTCTGTAAGAAATCTTCAGCATTGACATCCAGAAGTGTGTGTAGTGGATAGGAATATGGTGATATCATAATATAGAGGCTTTAACCCACCAGCATATACTAGCTGTGTAAGCCAGGGAAAGCTACTTATCTACTCTGTGCATCAATTCTCTCAGCTATAAACTGGAAGCAATAATAACACCTCCTGCAAAGTGATGGGGTGAAGACAAAATGAGATAAGGCAGAAGAGCTCAATGTTCTAAGTTCTCAGTAAATGTTAACTAGTGTTATGGGTTTGTTAGGACTGATGTAACAAATACCACAATCCAAGTGGCTACAACAACAGAAACTTACTGTCTCACTGTTCTAGAGGCTGGAAGTCCAAGATGAAGCTGTTGGCAGTGCTGATTTCTTCTGGGGGCTGCCAGGGAGGATCTGCTCCATGTCTCTCCCCTAGCTTCTGCTGCTTTGCTGGCCATCTCTGGAGTTCCCTGACTTCTGCTACATCACCCCCATCTCTGCCTTCATCTTCACATGGGATTTGTTCTCCCTGTGTGCCTGTGTCCAAATCTCCCCTTTTTGTAAGGACAAGCTGGATTAGGGGGATACCGAACTCCAGTATGGCATCATCTTGACTTAATTACATCTGCAGAGAAGGACCCTGTTTCTAAAAAAGGTGACACTCCTGAAGGTATTAGAACTTCAACATGTAAATCAGGGTGGGGGGCAAATCCAATAGACAACAGCTAGTATTATTACTGTTAACTTTAATACTATGCTCAGTTCAGTTACCATATAAATATACCTATCTTTCAAGTTGTTATTTTGAATTCATTTCAGACAGAAAAAAAAACTTCAAAAATACTATGTTGCCTTGTAACTATTACCCAGCTTCTCCTAATGTTATCATCCATAATCTTAGTATAAGAATCTAAATCAGGAAATTAATGCTGATACAGTACTATTAACTAATTCATAGACCTTATTAAAATTTTTCTAATTGTCCCACTAGTGTCTTTTCTCTGTCCAAGAATCTAATCCAGGATCCAATACTGCATGTAATATCATATCCTCATAATCCAATCTAAACCGTTTGGTCTTCCCTGCTGTTGCTGCTACTGCTGCTGCTAAGTCGCTTCAGTAGTGTCCAATTCTGTGCGACCCCATAGACGGAAGCCCACCAGGCTCCCCCGTCCCTGGGATTCTCCAGGCAAGAACACTGGAGTGGGTTGCCATTTCCTTCTCCAATGCATGAAAGTGAAAAGTGAAAGGGAAGTCACTCAGTCATGTCCGACTCTTAGTGACCCCATGGACTACAGCCTACCCGGCTCCTCCGTCCATGGTATTTTCCAGGCAAGAGTACTGGAGTGGGATGCCATTGCCTTCTCTGTGGTCTTCCCTAATCATTTGCTATTGCTACAGTTTGAAGAGCAATGACCAGTTATTTTGTAAAATGTCTCTCAATTTGGGTTTACCTGATTATTTCCTTGTGATTAAATGTGGATTCTGCATTTTTGCCAAGGATCCCACACAACCGATATTGTGCCTTCTCAGTGATCTTGTCAGGCGATTCAGCATCACTCAGGGTTGGCGTACTGGAGCCTTAGGACCGCTCAGCACCTGATGTCGGTGGTGTCCGCCAAGCTTCTCCACTGTGGGGTTCTATTGTTCCCTGAGGATTAATATAGCTACCTTGTGGAGAGATACTGGGAGGCTATGTTAATATCCTCCTTCTCATCACACTTTCACCCACTGATTTTAGAATACAGTGATGATACTTGGCTGCAGCAATAGTTTTGCCTAATGGTGATTATCTATTTCCATCATTCTGTCTACATTTACTGATTATAATTTTACCATAAAGGAGGCTTTCTCTTCTTCCTGTATTCTTTTTAATAACACATTCCTACATTTGAGGTTATCAGAGGCCACCAAGTTAGTTTCTTAGGGTTCCTTAGTATCTTATTCTTGGGTCTGCCCATTACTGAGGTATTCACTTATGTGCTAAAACAAACAAAAAAAAATCTCCTTTGTTTTGCATTTAAACCTCATAGTTTCATTTCCCATTAATAGAATTTTTGAGGGAAGAGTATGCTAAATGCTTTTCAGGGTGAAGAGGATGTTTAAATTATTCAAGAGAACTGCTTTTAAACACTTTGGATGTACCCATTTACACATAAAAATTAATGCTAACTAGATATAATTTTCATCTAGTCATTAAAAGAAATCCCAAAGCATTCCAGAAATCCTTATTTAGCCTAGTGTTATACTAAGTACTTGAAAACAAAATCACTTTTCTTAAAAAAAGAAAAATCATGACTTTGCCTTTTATGAAAACATTTATAAGCACTAACGGTGAAGCTGCTGGCTCCTCTTTCCAAGCACCCACTTCTTTTGCTTTTCCTCATCTATCAGGCATCAGAGTCTTTTCTAATGAGTCAACTCTTTGCATGAGGTGGATTGGGGGCAGGAGGAGAAGGGGATGACAGAGGATGAGATGGCTGGATGGCATCACCGACTCGATGGACGTGAGTCTGAGTGAACTCCTGGAGTTGGTGATGGACAGGGAGGTCTGGCGTGCTACGATTCATGGGGTCGCAAAGAGTAGGACATGACTGAGCAACTGAACTGAACTGAACTGAATCTATCAGGCATTCATTCAACACTCATTCACTGAGAACCTATGGTATGCCAACCTCTTCTCTAAGTGCTGAGACCAAAGACCTGCCCTGAATACCTGCCCTGTGGAGCTTCCAATTTCACGAGGAGATAAACTACAAACAAAACAAAAAATCCCACTGCTTTGAAGAAACATGAAGTGAGCTCGAGTGAGGGAATAGAGGACAATACGGTAAGAAAGCCTCCATTCAGGTAGGGTCAACCAGTGGCATGACCCCTCAGACAAGGTAGGACGTGACAGAGACTGAAAAGAAGTGAGGGAGAAGCCCGGGGTGGGGGGCAGAGAGGATTCCAGCAAGTGCCCCAGGTTTCAGTTCTGTCTTAGGAGCAGTGATTGGGTGCGTCTGCCAGTGGGAGTGGTTGTGGTGTGTCCTTCCCCAAACTGGTCCACTGATGCTCTATTTACAGACAGCCTTCATCTGTTAAGTCTTCAGCTTTTCAGGCCTTCCAATTTCCCTCCCTTCCCCTGCTTAATTTTTTTAACATACAGTTTTGAAAATCTTTCCTCATCTGGAAGAATACTCCATGTAACTAGATAGATAACTAAGATAGATACATATAGGGTTTTGGTTCATTTGGCTTCACTGTGTGTCAGGCAGACAAATTTGCATTTAGTAACAGAACTTCACTGGATAAGAGAAACACTGAGTACTGACCCCCAAAAGACTAATATATAGAAATAACAAATTTGTGACTTTACACTCAGCCCTAGATCCACAAAAAGAACCATTTCACTTTTAAATAATGAAAAAGTTATTTAAATATATAGAAACAAACTCTCATATTAGGCTTCATTTTCCTAACTTCATAAACTGAGGCTACTAAAACTTAAATATCAAAATCTTTTGACAGCTATAATGAGTATAATTCACACAGCTGTGCAACCGACTACTTAAAGCATAAATTCAATGGCTGTAGCATATTCACAGAGTTGTGCATCCATTACCATAGTCAATTTTAGAATATTTTCAATACTCCATAAAGAAACCCAGCACCCCTTAGCCATCAGCCCCAATCCCACCATCTCTCTCCTCCCCCTGGCAGTCCCAGGCAACCACTAATCTACTTTCTGCTCTGCCTCTGTGGGTTTGTTTATTCCGTTTCACATAAATGAAATTATATGATACACAGTTTTCCAACTTCCTTCTTTTCCTTAGCATGTTGTCAAAGTTCAAACATGTTATAGCACGCATCAGTACTTTACTCTTTTTATCACATTGTGTTGATATGCCACATTTTATTTATATATTCATCAGTTGATGGACATTTGGGTTGTTTCCACTTTGGGGCTATTTATGAATAATGCTGCTCTGAATATTCATGTACCTAATTTTAAACTTAAGTAATTCTGCTTTAGGGCTTAGATGCATCCAAGGAAAATGAGTATAAAACAAACTTTATCAGTGATTGCCATTCGTAAATCATGTTTTCCCAAGGAAAACATTCCCTAACAGCCTGATTTGAAAGCATTAAGTCTCTCTGAAAAAACTGTTTGATCCTTTCACACAAACATATTTATTGCATGGCTACCCAATGCAACATACTGTTTATGCTGGATTGATAAACTTGAACTATTAAACAATGTTTTTCCCTGTATTCCTTTGCACCTCTTGTTCTGCCCCCTCTTTGAGCCATTCACTAAGAAATATGTGGGGAACGGATACCTCAGAGAAGAGCAAAGTAATCAGCTTTGGGCTTTTGAATCTCAAAAGCCAGGCAATAAATTTGGGAACACAGGTGATGAATTAGATCAAAGCTTCCTCCCACAAAGATTAGGTTCTTCTGGAATTGAGGGAGTGTAGTAGGAAAATGCAATGGCACCCCACTCCAGTACTCTTGCCTATAAAATCCATGGATGGAGGAGCCTGGTAGGCTGCAGTCCATGGGGTCGCTAAGAGTTGGATACGAATGAGCAACTTCACTTTCACTTTTTACTTTCATGCATTGGAGAAGGAAATGGCAACCCACTCCAGTGTTCTTGTCTGGAGAATCCCAGGGACGGGGAAGCCTGGTGGGCTGCTGTCTATGGGGTCGCACAGAGTTGGACACGACTGAAGCGACTTAGCAGCAGCAGCAGCAGCAATAGGAAAATGAGCCCAGGACGGGGACAAGGAGAATTCCATGAAGGTTCATGAGATCAAAGAGCAAAGCAAATGCAGGCCTCTCTTCTCAGGTAGTGTCCACGAGGGGTGCCATGATCTCAGAGAAGAAATGGCTGTGTGGTGTGCCTTAGGCAGAGAGAACCTAGACAGCCCCGCAGAGTGATGCCGTGGCTCAGCTTCCTCTTCGGTGAAGGGAGAAGGCTGACCTGAAGAAGGCTCCTGAGTGGCTCTGAGGTACCACAGGGTGTTGGCTCCACAGAGTGACTCAAGGCTGAGGGAAGCACAGGAATTCTGTACATTCAGCAGAAGTTCAGACATAACAAGGAGCATCCCTGGACCTGGCGTGGAATGGGAGTTAAGGTGGCAACAACTCATGTGGACCAGTGACCAAGGTCCAGAGCAGATTTCGGAAACTTTAGCAAATACAAGTGTGGCTAATTGAAAACCTAGAGCAGACCCCTCCCCATCTCAATCCCATGCCCCAGGAATGTTGTCAAAATCCTCATTACCTGGATTACAAGATTTTATCCCTTCTGGAGATGGCTTATCTGTTTTCACTGGCCCCCCTATATTTGCTACCTGCCTGTCTTTGAGTCTGACCTCACCTTGAAAGGGGAAGGAAGGGAGCAGGGCACAACCATTAAAAGAATGACAGAGCCAGGACACAACAAAAACTGGTTAGAACCAACGAGGCCCAATGGGGCAAAGGACTTGACTTCTAGCAGACTCTTCCCCAATACAGCCTGGCAGATACCTTGTTGCAGCCTCGTGAGACCCTGAACAGAGGATCCAACTAAGCAGTACACAGACTCCTAACATCATGAGGGACTAAACGGGTGTTGTCTTAAGCCAGTAAGTTTGCAGTAACTTGTTATGTAGCAATAGGAAACAGAGAGGTTGTGTTTCTTACCTTAGACCCTCATATAAGTTGTAGCACTGGAGATCCAACCTGGGTCTGTTGACTCCCATGTTATTCAGAGCCACCTGTTGCATTTATATGGTGCTTTCAAGACTGTTGCAGATCTCAGCCTGACTCCAACATAGGACTCAGTTAAATTCCTCTAATTACTCAAATCAAGACCTTCCCTGACTTGGATCACCTGCAGGACCTCTCTACCTTCTCAAGTAGGCTGCGGCTGCCTGATGGAGTAATGATAATATGGGCCCATCTTGGGAGCTAACATTTGAGAAGTGTCGGTGGTCAGTGGTCCTAGCAAGACTTCCTACAGGCCAGGGCCCCCATGCACATTTCCTGCGCCCCACCGTGGGGCTGGATGTGGGGGTGCTTAGTTAGTTGCTCAGTAAACTGGATGGTGGCAGGCAAATGGCAGCACTTTGTTTTTGATGATTTGCTGCTCAGTGGCATCTACATGATACCTATCAGTGTCCTCTTAGTCAAAAGAATCATCTAGCCTTGAGCTCTCAGAATTCCCTAAGAATATCAGTTTATGAGAAGGAATTATGGCGTTTAGACAGGTGCTGTGCACTTTTATTATTGTTTGGTAAAGGCATTTGTAAACTGTATGAATCAATTTACTACTAAAGAAGGTACTAATAAATAGATGATAATCTCTCCTGTGCATCATGAGACATAAATGTATAGCAGAGGAGCCATCCAACATTGCATCAGTAACTAGAACTTACAAATTTCATCTTTACAATAAGCTCTCATGAAAATATTGTCCTTATTTCAATATACACCCCTCAAAGGTAGATGGAAAAAATTAACATACAGGGATGCAAAAAGGGAAATACATATAGTCATGAGTCTCATTATGGTTGAAAGCATTTAAAGCAAATGTTTCAAATAATGACATTACATAAGTGTAAATTTTATGGCTTGTTTATATATTCATTAGTTAACTCATATTTGTCTTGTATCCACCAGGCCTACTATGTACCTGGAAAGAATTCAAGAGGAAAAGAAATATAGTCTCTTCTTCCAGGGGCTTTCCAACTATCATTTAAGTGCAGTTTAGTTACTCAGTCGTGTCCGACTCTTTGCAACCCCATGAACCTCAGCATGCCAGGCCTCCCTGTCCATCACCAACTCCCGGAGTTTACCCAAACTCATGTCCATTGAGTCGGTGATGCCATCCAACCATCTCATCCTCTGTTGTCCCCTTCTCTTCCTGCCTTCAATTTTTCCCAACATCAGGGTTTTTTCAAATGAGTCAGCTCTTCGAATCAGGTGGCCAAAATATTGGGAGTTTCACCTTCAACATCATTCTAACTATATGGATCTGAAAATAACCACATGGGCTAATTCAAGCACATAGAGCCCCTAGGACATATTTTGACATTCTTGTACACATATTCCACCAGCACACATGAACACTGACAAAAACCTGAAGTACATCACAGTGTTAATCATGGCTACCTTGAGGTGGTGAGATTTTACGTGATCTTTAAAAATTATATGTACTTCTTAAATAAAATAGCCCTATAAACCAAATATTTAATGATGTTCTGCAGTTTTTAGATTAAATATACTTTGTTAGGCACTAATGTCTGAAAGTTTGGAATATCTGCATATATAAAACTAACTTTCTATTTCACTAGAATATGCATCTGAATTAAGCCATCTCTTGGTTCTGTTGTGTACACCACATACACAGATATATATAGATACATCTGTTCAATAAATCATGAGATGCTGAAGACAAACTAAAATTCTCACACTACGAATGTATAACCACACAAGCACATGTGATTCCAATAAGCTGACAATGACAAGGTTCACTCAGGACTGCTTAATTTAGCATATCCACTAATAAACTTTGGTTTAGGATACCACCTAACGGCAGAAAAAAAATTTTCTTGAATCCTATTCTGCTTTGCTTCCTGAAGGTTGCTAAGTTTTATATTCTAGTTTACACTGATTTAGAAAATGTTTGCTCTTTATCAACATATATAAACAGTTTGAAGTTTTCAACTTTCTTAAAAAGATCAAGCCCTTTCCATGCCTAACTTAGAATAATAAGCTGCTTTTTACAGTGGGAAAATGTGCCAAAGAAATACTCTAAAAGATTCTATTCTATCTTTAAATATTTAAATTTAGCCTAATTAAAATGCTCTCATTGAATCATTTTAATTAAGGGTTCTCAAATGCTTCTATACTCTATATCTTTATAATAACCACCCCAAACAGTTTATCTTTCTGAAAACATGGTGCTTATTAGAAATAAGTAAGCTAACTACCTAATTAGTTGCTAAAATAAACTCCAAATGCATGAATAGTGATAAACACTTTTAAAACTATACACATTTAATTTTTTTCAAGAAGTGCCTACCTGAACCTAGTGTTTGTTTCATGATTCAACAAAGAGGCAAAATATCTGGGATAATATAGAGCAGATAACCAATGTCTTAAGAAAAGAAATTTATTATTTACACCACTGAAATAGTCCCCCATAAGAACAATATATACCATGTTTATTTGAAAGAATCAGATTCCTTTCAAATAGAAGAACTCTATAAAGCAATACTGTCAACACAAAACAGTGGTCACATTACATATCTGCAGGCACAAGCATTGCAAATAAATTTTTTTTCATCTTATGGCTAGGTATTTTCACTGAAACACAGTGTCTGCACTTCTACAAGACAGAGCTGGAACAGAACAAAAACTTTTTGTTCATGCTTTTCAGGGCTGAACCAGTGATACATCCCATTTGAAAATGTACTGCTTTTAGGACAATGGTTTGAGGCAGGAGTGCTTCTACTTGGCCACCACAAAGAAACACACTCTAGTTCTGGACTTCCATTCCTCAGTCTTATGTTTACTATTTGTCATACTATGACATATGTGTATCACAGCAGACGTTTTCCAGTTTTATTCAAAGAACACTGACACACATACAGACCCAAATGAAACAGGTCAGAATTTAGAAATGTAAGTAGTGGAGTAAGAAGAGAAATTGTGTTTATGACAAAGGAATAAAAAAAAAAATCTTAGTGATTTTAAGCAAACCAAATTAAGTTCCTTACTAAAAACATTTCTTTTTTTGGTTTTAAAGAGAAAAACAGTAGTTTCAAGATGGGTTTGGGCTTAGACAACACATTGAGACAAAAACACAAGACATACTTGTTTCCAAAGTCACAAAATAACATTGTTAAGTATACATTTCTGCCACTTCGTGTGTGTGGCGGGGGCGGGGGGGGCGGTGTGGTGTGGTCAGTACTCACTACTCTATGCTGGAGAAAATATTTTTTAAGAGTTACAGTATATTCATATGGGGGGAGCTTTTTTCTTTTTTGGCGTATTGCTATGATCTTCAAAAAATATAAAATTAAATTTACAAAAAAACTGGAAGACCAAGTATAAGCAGTTGGTATTTGCTGCAGTGTCCAGCACTATCATAAAGATCTTTAGCATAAAAGCGAGAAGTTGTTCCTGGATAATTAAGTATCTTCAATAACTGCCAGTACAGCTTGTAACTACTGTCCTTGCTTCTTTGAGAGATACCTGCAAGAAATCAAAATAAAGATGTCTAAGCTGTATTACACTGAATTCAAGTTAACAATCTAACACTCCTCCCCAAAGAAAGTTGCTTATTTTAATAACAAACCTTTTCAAGATAAGTAATAACTGTTAATAATCCCTAACATGCATTAGGAGAAGGCAATGGCAACCCACTCCAGGACTCTTGCCTGGAAAATCCCATGGACGGAGGAGCCTGGTAGGCTGCAGTCCATGGGGATGCGAAGAGTCGGGCACGACTGAGCGACTTCACTTTCATGCATTGGAGAAGGAAATGGCAACCCACTCCAGTATTCTTGCCTGGAGAATCCCAGGGACAGAGGAGCCTAGAGGGCTGCCGTCTATGGGGTCGCACAGAGTCAGACATGACTGAAGCAACTTAGCAGCAGCAGCAGCAGCAACATACATTAATTATGTGCCAAGTACTGTTCTAAACACATGCATTAATTTATTTAGTCCTCACAATATTCTATGAGGAGTTTTCAACGAGAATTTATTTCTATTTTACAGTCACAAGAGGTTAAGCAATTTGTCCAAGTTCATACAGCAAGAAAGTGGTGGAGTTCAGATTGAAAACAAGACTCTGGAGGCTGCACACTGTCACTACATACTGTCTTACTTCCAAATGTGAAACCAATGTATTAGCCAATATTATAAATTTCCCCCAAAACTCAAAGTCCATTTAATGATCTTCCTGTATAAAGGTAGTCAGCCAAAGCTGCTAAAGAACTCTGATCAAGAGTGTAAAGATGTTAATTCACTAAACAAACAAATTTTTCTTCATATTATTTTATAGGAGTGTGCAAACAAACTAAAATTTTTACATCTCTATTTCTCCCATTTATGAATTACTATACTCAGAGCTATGGGGGTGGAGAAAGAGTTCTTAAAATCAGGAGATCTAGATAAGTCTTGATGGTAAAACTTGCTCACAATGGTGTCTATTATTCCTATGACTTAGTTATTACACCATTTATAGGAACTGGGGATAAAAATGACAGTCCTAATATTATGAGACTCTAGTAAGAAGCATATTACAAGTTTATGTAAGTATATAAGTATATCTAAGTAAATAAGTGTACGAGTGATCTGAAAAGCCAAAAGTGTAATTCAGCCAGAGTGTTATATTACATGAAGTTTCTTTTGTTGCTGTATTAGTGAAATCCAATCTTTAAAGATCTACTTTGAAAAGAATACTTGCAGTACATAATCCTGTCCACACCTCCAGAGGTTTATCCTACAAAATCTTGATGTTTACATGCAATCTATGTGTAGATTTGTATTTAAATTTGTGCTCAGAAAAAAAGACTAGAAGACAAGACATCAAGCTAGTATCTTTCATAATCACAACTGTTTGCCTAAAGGAATTAATTTTCTAATTTTTCTGCTACAGAGAGGTTACTTGTAATTTTTAACAAAAAACATTTTAGCATATTTTATTTTATCCTGACATTATTTTACAGTATGAGAACAGGGACTACATTCTCATATGATTCATAAAAGAGTGACCCACTAAATGTTACAAAATAATTAACAGGTAGCATTAAAAACATGCACTAGCCTTTGAGAGCCTCTCTACTAAAGAAGTACCGAAGGTCTTAAGAGATGTGTGTTTATGAACAAGTTAGAGGTTAAGACGAAAGGGAAAAACAGTTCCAGGGGAGATGTCACTAGATTACAAAACAGCTTTAGAATTTACCCATTTTAAATAAAAAATAAGAGTTATGTGTATACCACAGATACCAGATAATTTTTTCATTCATTAACGTACAGATGAAATAAATGATTAAACAAATGACACTTACCTTTCCCAGTATTTGTGATTCAGGTCCAAAAAATCATCTAGTTTTGCTATTTCCTTGAGGTATTGGGTTAATTTTAAAAGTTCTTTGTCTTTATCTCGATTTAGGTGTGCTTTCATAAAAGGTCTTATCTATTAGCAAACAGACATTATCCAATAATTCACATTGCAGTAAGAAAAATAGTACAAACTTGTACATTTAAGTTACAGTCAATGAAATTAATATCACCAAGGATGTCAATACTAAGAATTACTTTTATATTATCTCACTGACAGTCATGGTGTGTTTATAATAGAAGAGCCCTTCCACCTAATTTGTCTTCTATTAGCCTTTCAGTCTGAACTTGACAACACCAGCTATCTTACAGCACTTCAACCCTACATGGCTTCTCTACTTTGCAGAACTACTTAAGACTTTTCCCCCTTCTATCTAGTTGCTTCTTACTAATTAAATAATCTCATCCACGTCACTTCATTCATTAAAAAGGTACACAATACAAGCTTGATTTATAGAAGAGTGAGATAAACTTTTTTAAACCATAAATTTATTATTACAAATAATTTCAAAGACCAAAAACTGATAAAAAACTATCACACAATAAAATGCAATATTACATATGCATTTAACCCCAGAAGTCCTCCACATAGTTGTTTTGTTATTTAAAAAAAAGAAAAGAGAAAACATTTAAATAAATTTAAAAAATCAACTTTGTATTATAATACTAGAGAATAAAACATCATTATCATATATTAGTATGGAAGAACAAACTAATGATGAAAAATAAATGTCTGATTATTTCACATCAGTATTTTTCTATTAAATTTTTATATAACTAAGATATTATGCATTGGTATAACCTGTTTTCACTCACATTTTATCATAAGTATTTTTCTTTATTATTAAAGTCTCTATTAAAATATTTTTAATTATATGAGTTTTTCCATAAAAAGTGTTCATGGTTTCTGAATTTTTAAGTTCAATATATTTTATTATGATAAAAAGTTCATTTCAAAAGCATCAAAGTCAGGATGATGGACAGGGTTGAAGACTATAATTAGTAAGGAATTTTATATTTTGACTTGAATGGTAGTTACACAAGTTCTCTGTAAAATAATGTTAAACTATACATTTTATGTACTTTTCTTTATGTTAAAGTTCTAATAGAGTTCTACTTTTTAAAACAACCTGCTCATCTATATACCACTCGATAGCATTTCATAAACCTTTAACTAATTTTAGATGAAATAATGTCTAGGATTTGCTGCAAAATATCAAAGAGAGGAAAACAGTTAAGGTATAGAGCAAACATTCATGAATTAACAAGTTGTTTAAATAGGATGATGCATACATGGGGGTTAATTTATACAATTCCAAGCAGTTCTATGTTTGAACTTTTCCATTATAAAAAAAAAATTGTTTTTAATCAAACATACTCCTATAAGAAGTGAATAAATCATTTTAGTAAAATATTAATATAGCCTTATCGTGACTGAGAGAAAATGCACACTGGTCAATTTTACATAGGGACATTTAAAAATATGACATTTGATCACTGTTACATATTGAGAACAATGAGCCCATGGGAGTGTTACCGTGTCAATCAAGAGTAGAGGTTTAACAAGAATTTTTATATACTGTGTCATGGGAAAAACACAATAGCAGCTTGAAACCAACAGAAGAAAATACTCCCATACATCCCAGGTTCTACTTGCATCAAAACAGCTTAGGGCCAAGGACCTCCACAGCTGTGAGTCAGCGGGTGGCTGACTGGCACCAGTAAGAGCTGTCAGAATCTGCACAGATGCAAGCTCTTGTAGGAGATCCTACTTCCAAACAGGCAGTGCTGCTTCACAGCAGCAGCAGTGACTGCTGGAGATCAAGAAGAGTCTCCGCAGGGGCTTTCGTAAGCTCTGCAGCTAGGTATAAACAGGCATGATATCAGAATGTGGTGACATGAGTTTTTGCACAATCCTGGGCAATACTGTAATATTTTAAAGTATTTCCTCATGTAACTAAAGGTTGTAAAAGAAACACACTAACTTCTAAACTATTAACATACAATGTACCAAAGTGATTTCCAGTGTAAAAGCAGGAAAAGATTTAGACTGAAAGAGAAAGTACAGATTCAGTGCCTAATAAATAAGACTTTCAACCCAAGGCCCTACTAAGCTACTTTTACTTTCTAAACAATTGAATTGGTCTTAAGCACTATTAACAAAACTAAAATAACCCAAAGATTCTAGATCTAAAAGTTAAACCAGTTAAGTGGAAAAAATTGACTTCAACTGTTTCAGTATAATCACTGTTCCATTCTCAAGAATAATCTAAGTGATCAACATATATTATCCCTACTGCTGCATAACCAAAAAAACATTTTTAGGAACTTAAGAATATTTAGATGATCTACATTCTCTTATATTTCCACTTCCTTATATAGATAATAAAAGTGAAGTTCAGAGTAACTACTGTTTATGCATGACCGAAACTCAACTTCCTTAAGTTCAGTACTATATTTATAACTGACAAAGCCTCCTATGTTATATTTCAAACCTTAAGATTAACAAACTTTTATTATAAGAAGTTAACTACTTCAAAAATAAGCAGTCTTTAAAATCTCTGTGAAATCTTTGAGATTTCTACCAGAAGTATTATGAAACAGTGCTAACAAACACATAGTTTAAGAGTATTTCTCAATTTCAAAACCACTTCTATGTCAATGTGGGCAGAACATTAATTACTACTTTCTTAGAAGGAGTTTTCAAAAGGAGACATGAGAGAGATTACCTACAGAATGCTTAAAAATACCTCTCCTGAATTAGAATTTTTGGAGGTGGAAACTAATATATTTTTAGGAACTCCTTCAGTGATTCTACTGAGTACTCTGGTTAAAAAAAAAAAAAAATCTTGCTCTAAAGTACTAGAAATTTGTATCATCATCTTGCTGTATCCAGAGATGAGGAGGGCCCAAATGTTGGCTGGGAAAATGTTTCTTCTAAAAACACACATGAAAGTAATATTTTTTTTTTAATTTAAGCTCTTCTCAAAAGTCATTCCCTGTCTTACTTACATGCAGAATCTAAGAAAAAACAAAAACAAAACACACACACAAAACCAAGCTCATACCTAACAGAGAACAGAAAGAACAGATTGGTGGTTGCCAGAAATGGGTAGGTGGGAGAAACGAAGAAAGTCAAAAGGTACAAACCTCTAGGTATAAAATAAGTCATGGGGATATAAGGTAGAGCATAATAACTATAGTTAGTAATACCGTATTGCATACTTGAAAGCTGCTAAGAGAGTAGATCTTAAATGTTCTCATCACAAGAAAAAAAATAACTCTGTATGGTGACACAAGTGTGGTGATCATTTCACAATTTATACAAATATCAAATCATAAACTATATTGTACACCTGAAACTAATATTATACCTCAACCAAAAAAAAATTTTAATCATTCCCTGAATACCATGATTTTACCTCCTTTCCAGTACAGATACCATTGGTTTCATACAAGATTCAGCTTAGACCAACTGAATCTTTGCTCAAGACTGAAGAATGTACTTTTGTGTCTTATACCTGGTAAACCACACAGGGGAAAAGCACTTCTCCTAAAGCCTCAAACAGAAATCAGTTTTTTAAAGGGGAACATAACCACCAATCTATCCCTAGTACTTCTCTTCCAAGTCAAGAGTTTTTATATTTGTGACAATTCACTGCCTAGATTAATAAAAATTCCCTCAACTATCCTTCTTGTACACCGAAGACCACATCAATAGTCTGCAAGGATAGCTTCAAAAATGTATCTGCTTCAAGTTTTTCTCTTGTCTTTTAAAGTCATCAAGAATTCAGCTTGTGGAAAAGTTTAGGACTGAGATTAAAAATATCTTAGTGTCAGGATTTACACTTCAAATGGAGATTTCATTTGCATTAGTACCATAATATCAAGCTCTCTTTTCCATTTTCATATTGTACTGACACATTGGCAGTCACAGGTACCAAAAACTTTAAGTTTCAATTTCTCTCTCACCAATTTTACACTGCTCACACGGTAAAGAAACTGCCTGCAATGAGGGAGACCTGGTTCGATCCCTGGGTTGGAAAGATCCCCTGGAGGAGGGCATGGCAACCCACTCCAGTATTCTTGTCTGGAGAATCATCATGGACAGAGGAGCCTGGCAGGTTACAGTCCATGGGATCACATAGAGTAAGACATGACTTAAAGACTTAACAACAACAACAATCCTTAATCCAACAATGTCTGATGCTTTCACTTTTGATGCTGAAAGTCAATGTCAGTAAGCTCATGTTGTTCCTCAGAGCTTAGTGAAAATAAAACATCAACATGAGTTGGTTAACTAAGGAGATACCATGCGAAAGAGAAAATGTTCAATTTTATACGAATTTTTCTAAACATGTAAGTTCTTCTTGCCAACACATTACCTGAAAAAATGTATGAAATTCAATAGTGCTAAAGTTCTACTACATATACCAGCATATATGAGAATAGCAAGTAAATTATGTCTTACCTTTAGTCCATTCTGTGGGTTCATTAGAAAATTTCTTCCTATGTCATCAAACATGATGGTGTTTTTCTTGCTGTAAAACTCCGAAAACTTTCCCCATATAACACCAAGAGGCTTTACCTTAGAATAAAAACTTAGATTTAACTTAAATTTCATTAATAGTTCATCCTTTCTTAGAAGCAAAAATACTGCAAAATGCCTACAGAACTATGCCAGAGTGTTCCTTTACCACAAGACAGTGATGGCTCTGTGAACAGACCAGAACTGAGAGGCAACACACTTTAAGAGACAATGTATCTCCCAATGTTAACTTCTGAAAGGTCTGCTCATGTCTAATGGAACTAAGCCCATTATAACACTTTCAATAATTTTAACACAAAGACTTGGGATCAAAATAAGAGTATTTAATTTAAAAAGTAAGAATCTAGTAATTATTTAGAGTCTGCTGAGCAGTCTTATGTCCCCAGAACCTGAGGTTTCACTTGGGTTCTGTTTTCAAAACTAGCAAACCTTAACAACAATGTATCTGGCTCTTTTACTACAATATTTAAATATTTTGTAAAGCAAAAATTGACTTTCTCTTTAGTTCAGTAGTACAGGTGCACAATTTCTAGAGCATTTGACTGCTTAACTTCAAAAATACCATAATTTGTAAATTCTTTCTTGTATTTCTGAATTCTTAAAATGAGCCTTCAAAAAGATAATTCCTCAGATATTCATATCTGTTGATACTTGCATAAATTCTCTGTAAAACCACATGAGAAGTAACAGTGATTGCCTATACGAAGGACAGTTAAGTGGCTGGAAGGTTCAGGACGGAGGAAGACTTTTCACTATATACTTTGTGAATCACGTGAACTTTTTTTATACATTCAAAAATTTTTTTAATACACTAACTTTTAGAAGTTAAAAGTTTTTTCTTTTAGAAGAAAAAGTACTTTTTGCTGAATGCAGGAGTCTCATTTGTGATACGAGATTACATGCTATTAACTATATGAAATTAAATGGTAGTAATAAATAGTAATAAGAGTTGTCATTTTAAAATGTTTTCTTTTTTCCTTCTATAGTTTATTTTAATATGGAGAAAGTCTCTTTTCCTATCTTAGTGTTCCTGCTACTACAAAAAATGTTATTGAAATATTTTAATGTCATTAAAATTTTATTTGCTGTATGTGTTTGCACTATCTGTTTACTACTGAAACAAACCCCCCAAATACTTGAAGACAAATATATTGGAACTGAAACAACAAACCAGATTTTTGGTTTTCCTAGCCAACATAAAGTCTCAAGAGATAAGACAAGAGCTCTATGACAGCCAGGGTTAGCAATCCTACATCCTCCTAAATAGAGCTGTCATTTTGTAATTAGGTCAAGCACTATATGTTCCCCAAAACATGCGCTACTTTGTTCTCAATTAGAGAAGTAACATTGCTGACTGTAGGGAAAAAAATTGTGAAAACACAAAAAAGGACAAAGGAAAAATTTTAAATATCTATAATCCAGTTAGTACCAAAGATTACAACTAGATATTCCGGTATATTTACCTCCAGTCTTTCTGATAAACAGCGGCAGCCTCAAAGAGTTCACACATCTTTTGTTAAGCTAAGGGAAACCCTGAACCAAACAAAGGTTAAAAAACTATTTTCTAACAGTTTGCAAATACTGCTAAAATACTTCTTTCACTTTAATAATGTATCATGAAAAAATTTTAAAGCACTAAATACTACATCAAATAGTTAGCCGCATTCCATTAAATGGGTGAACAAAAATTTATACAATCAACTGTCTACCATGGTGGGGATTTGTTTATTGAGGATTTCTTTTTATTCCTTTTTCATTATTAGAAACATTCCTATGTTTAACATTTGCCACACTTCTTTTCCCCGTTTAGATTTAGTAAATGTACCACTTCAGCAGATAATAAATTACATTTTCTCCTGATGTAGATTTAATTTCCTTTACTGAAAAATCCCCATGCACATAATTTGACTTAGGATGGACAATTTTAATACTGTCTCTTCTAAATTTTCCTAGTTTGCTAAGTTCTCCCCAATTCCTATTAGTCTGTGTGTTTCCAAAAGGCATGGAACCAGGTGTTCTCATCTCTTTATTCCCAACAGTGCCCATTGCAGGGCTTTGCAGATACTAGAAGTTCATAGTATGACTAGTTACTTCATGAGTAAACAAAGTGAAGAAACTTAATCTTTTTAAGCACAAATCTTTTTTGACGGTTCTTCTTATTTTCTTTAGGCCTTCACATACGTCACCCCAAAGACATGCATCATGATGTATCTGCTTTTATTTATCAGTTTCATATAGGCCAAGACAAGTATGTTCTGGTCTGTTTCTACTATCTTCCCTGAAGATATCCAGTATTTTTTCTCATCTACTCTGTCTCCTCTACACTGTTGGAGAAGGCAATGGCAAGCCACTCCAGTACTCTTGCCTAGAAAATCTCATGGACGGAGGAGCCTGGTAGGCTGCAGTCCACAGGGTCGCTACAAGTTGGACACGACTGAACGACTTCACTTTCACTTTTCACTTTCATGCATTGGGGAAGGAAATGGCAACCCACTCCAGTGTTCTTGCCTGGAGAATCCCAGGGATGGCGGAACCTGGTGGGCTGCCGCCTATGGGGTCCCACAGAGTCGGACACGACTGAAGCGACTTAGCAGCAGCAGTAGCAGCAGCATTCTGTCTTTAGCAACACTGTGCTGCTATCATCATAGGACAATTAACCATGACTTTTCCTGACAGCCCTTCCTTAAGCTTCTTAATTTTGTCACTAAAATTCAAATCTATTAACTTGAAATACAGCTTCCTCCGTCAAAACTCAACTGATACTTTATTATCCAGTCGGATTTCTAAACTCTTTGTGTAGTTTATTCCATAAATACAAATGCAAATAATATATCAGAAAACAAGCAAGTCTTTAAATAAAAGAAAAATGACTTCTTACATCTATTAATCCTCTCCTCGGAGTATGCACTGTTATCATAGCAGCACTGTCCAACATGAAGGTAATCTTGTAATTTGCATTTGTACTCACTCCCAGCTCCTATAAATATAAATGTTCACATGGTTAAAATATAATAATGTAGACAATCCCAGGCTTTATGAATAGCCCAGCATAATTTCCCATTATACCATCTTTCTATCCCCCTGGCTACCACATCTTGATCAACAACTGGCAAGCATTTTAGTTTCACTAAGCAGATTGAGTAAATGGTAGTCCAAAGAACTCTAGTCTATTTAGCTTCCAAATGAGGGGCCCTTTTCAATATACTACCAGAAACAGGTTACTTCCTAATTCACTATTTTAGAAGAGCATCACTCCTTTAAGCATCACATATCAGACAAAAGAAGGAAAATAAAGTGTTAGCATAAAATGAGGGAAAGAGGAACAGGAGCTTTGCTGTACTTTATCTTGAAAAAGACATAGGTAGGTAATCAAAGCAAATCACCACTAAGCAGACTTGAAAAACACCTCTAACTCCTGATATTGGCATTTGTTTTGGTACTAAATGTCCTCCAATCACAATGAAATTAATTCAGAATTTTCTAAAAAGACAAATGCAGTTTCAAAATGTTCTTAAATGGATTGTTTTCTAACACTTACTTTCATTTTAGCTTCAATCCACTTCATATTTGTTGCAGCTAAAACATGAGGAATGATAACACAATATATATGAAAAGTTTGAACTTAATTTAAAAAAATCTTTCTTCTGTATAAATTAGTTTCTAAGCAATACTAAAAGTTCAAATATACCACAAATAATCCCTAGCATAATTTATGGTTAATTTTCTTTTAATTATTTATAAAAACAAACTTATTTTACTGTGTCTTCAAGACAACAATTTTTAACTTTTCTCTAAAAGATACCAGTCACCAATGCTCAAAGGAACTCTGAACCTAGGAAATTCATAAATCAAGCCCTAATCACCCTTTAAAAAACAGCCCTGCTACTATTCTCCATCAGTTCTAAACTTGAATTTAGGGTGCCTGGATCTCCATTTTTTTCTATGTTCCCCCTGCCAGGTAACACACAGGTGGCGGGGGCGGGGGTTGTGTGGGCGGGGGCGTGTGTATGTATGTATGTCAATATAAGCAGATGAATATGTATGTATGTCAATATAAGCTAATGAAAATTACAATTTTTCCAGGTCTGGCAAACTTAGTGATCACTGAGTCGAGCAGCTTTTAACAAGTCTGAGACAACTAAATTCATAAACTGCATCTATGTTATGTACCTGCTCACTGTCAGTTACCAACCTCTTTGAGATCACTGACATTAAAATTCAACCTTCAGCTTCATGTGCATTACTCATCTCAAGTTACTGGACTTAAACTACATAGGTATTACAGAGTAAAATATTTCAAAAGGGAAAAAGGAGTTCAATTATTTAAAGTGTGTATACACATGCATGTATGTTATTTTTTAAGGGCAATTGAGGTACCTAAGTTCTTGGAATAAAAATCTTTAGCACACATAAAAGAACCAAAATCACCTTACACGCAAAATTGGTCAGCTGAACTAAAATTTTAGAGAATGATGTGTCTACAATGACAACAAATCATGTGATAGGGAAAAATAACTTTTTAATTCAGTATATATTTTGAATCTGTAATTCCCAGATGAAAAACAGATTCTCAGCTAATAAAAAGGATTTAACTATTAAGCAATTATTACATGTCAGACACATTACTAGTTGCTATATCAATATTTTATTCTTATAACTATCCTGAAATATAGGTTTCCTTATCTTCATTTCTCAGATGAAGAAGCTAAGGCTCAGAGTGATTAACTGACCTGCCCAGTATCAGGAAGGTCAGAGCCAGAATTAAAACCTTAGTCTACTTAGCTATAAAATGAGATGCCCTTTTCAATGTACTACTATGAAATTTATAAAAATAACCTATTTTAAATATATGATTGTAAAAAGTTCTCAAAATCCCTAAGTCTACTCTAATAACATTTAGAGGATAAATGTTTTTCTCAAATGTCATCTCAGAAGTCAGAATTGCTGAACACAAAACTGTTTTTTAGGAAGCTTTCTCCTCTGTATCTTAAAAATCAGAAAATTATATGTTTAAGTATATATTTAGTTATAACAGATATGCACTCATGTTAGTACTAAACTATTGAAATACTCTGATTAATAAGAGAAAATACAAAGGAAATTTACAGACTGCAGAAGTATGTAGCCTCTATAATCAGTAACCTAATACAGTTAAATGTACCATCTTTAGCTGATGGGAGTTTATTAATTCACAATTAGGATAGCTCTTTTCTGCTTATGACATTGCCAAGAGAAAACTTAAAATGTTTATGGGAAGGTAAGATATAAATCAATACACCACTCCCCTTTCCTTTTCAGAAAATCATGCCACAAAAAAAATAATGTCACCTCAACTGAACAGTGTGCTCAGTAATGCAGTAAATTTACTTTTCTGGAGCAAACTCACTCTTGTCATAGACCTACAAGTTCCTGGGATGGCAGACCACAACTGAGTCACACTGCTTTAACCCACTTATTAATTTTCCCTAAGTAAATTCACATTGCCTTTATTTCTGAACTATATCACTGTAAATTTTTTTTAATACATATGTTTCTCTAATGTTCTGAGACTAGAATAATGAAGAAAGGAGAAAGCAACAGTATACTAAAACATCAAAGATTCTATAGGAAATATCAGAAAGAAAAGATCCTTATCAAAGTGGGGTCTTGTAAAAACAGGCCATTTTATTTCACACTATAAACTACTCTCATCCTATATTTAAGTATTTCAGTGGTATTGGCAAATACATGTATACGTTCACACTGTGATGAAAGTATCAAACATGCTTCATCAGAAATTTGCAAAATAAAATTTAAGTCACATTTTATAAAGCAAAGTAATATAAGCAACAACCTTATTTTCATGAAAATCTAAACAAGAAATACAGCTTACACCAAATAACAATGTCATAATCCTCATATGCAGATGTTAGGAATTCATGAAGATATGGCCGCATTAATTCTACCCCAGTCTCTGCACAAGACCTATGGTCTAAAAGAAAATCAGTTAGAAATGATGATTAGTTTATTATCATGGACAAGTATCTAACATCAATTAAACTTCTGAAATATAACAGAAACACTCAAAATACTAACTACTTCGGACTAACTTCTATCAGCTGACAGAGGGACATCTTCAAAGCACACGATTCACTATTCTTGCTCCAACTTTAACTGATCAATTCTGTTCAATTTGCAGAGTCAATACCCAGAATTCAGGCTTATATAATAAACAGTACGTTTTCTTCTAATCTCTAAAACATAGATCTTATTTTAGGATATGAAAAACAAACTAGGGCCAGATATACTCACTTTTTAGCCATTCACCTTCCAAATATAATCATATTTCACCAAAATAACAGATTCAATTAATTTACCAATCAAATTTTAAAATAAATGTACACTAACTTATGACATGTACTTAAAGGTTAGGATTAGAGGTAAATATGATCATTTTAATGTCAGGAGTTAACTAATTATTTCTGGCAATATTAAAGGATGAAATGAATATCTTTTTTTGTTGACATGAAGTATCAAATGTCAAATTCTTAAATTCAAGAATCTGTTTTGAACATAACAGAAAACCAGAAATAAACTATCAAAAATGATTTTTAAATAATCCTCATAAAATGTTAATAAATAGGTAACGGCTTTATTAAAGTATCACGTATTCACAAACTAGAAAATCACCAGACCAAAAAATACATATATTTAACTCACAATGAATACAAAATGATTGAAATGTTGAATATATCATTAAGTAAACATGAAAAGGATATACATATAAATATCCAGGAAATTAACACATAAAAAAAGATCTCTGGATCTTGGGATTACATATGACTTCTTTTTTTTGCTTACAATAAATGATTTACTTTTAAAATAAAAAGAAATGCTTTCAAGTAATTCGTAGTGCAAGGAAAACACAAAAGGGGAAAATGCTGTTACGGGTAACAGACGATGAAGCACCGTTTCAGCTGACTTACCAAATAATGTATAATCAACATCTAGTACCAAAAGTTTTTTCCCTTCCCTGGGAGGATTCAAAATTTCCACTTTGTACTCTTTTACTCTGCGGGAAATTTTCAGTAGGTTTTCCTCCCTAATGAAAAATAAAATCAGACGAAAAGATTCACTTTTTCTTGTATTACAACCAATTCCCTTTGATGATGAAAAGCACTCACCTATTTTCTACTTCAACTACTTCATCTTCAATATCAAAGTCGTTAACAACGTCATCATTGTCAGGAGGTGGACCTAAGACATCTTCCTATTAAGACGAAAAACAGTATTGCTTTACCATATTATCTTTAACATAACAAATATATGCATAGCATAAAAAATTAAGAGATACAAATTGAGTCCAAAAGTCTTGCAAGCACGCGCTATGGGAAAACGTCCACATTTTACATATATTCACTGGGCAGATTTACCACGTTAAATTTGACCATTATCACTACTACTATACTAAAAGCTGCCTGTGTACACGGAAAAGTTCCCCAGTGTTTGCTTTCTGCTGAGTTAATACCACATTCACTGTGCAGTTTTTACTTTCTATTGACTATTAAACTGACAATTTTACCACAATTAAAACTATGATGTAACAGTGTGATATAAATCATAATATCTTCAGCCTCGGTGGCTCAGTGGTAAAGAATCCACCTGTAATGAAGGAAACGTGGGTTTGATCCCTGGGTCGGGAAGATCCCCTGGAGGAGGAACTGGCAACCCACTCCGGTATTCTTGCCAGAAAAATCCCATGGACAGAGGAGTCTGGAGGGTCGCAAAGAGTCGGACATGACTGAGCGACTAAGCACGCACGCATCTTCAATGGGACAAATGTAACAAAAGTAAACATTTACCAAGCTCTCCTCACGAGTTCCCATCATCATGATTTTAGTATTTGGTTTCAGTTTGAGAGCTCCAAGCTTAACATCATTTTCTGCAGGTTTGCCTACAATACAAGCAAATGACTGTTTTCTCACTAAAGTTCAGGTGCTGATTTCACTATCCCATTATACAAAACCCTAACATTAAAAGATTCCACAGCAGGTTCTTTTCCCTTAAATTAATAAACGATTACTGCTGAATTAGCAGTTTCTAACACACTATGAAGAGCAATTAATACAAGGTTGGGTTTTTTCCCCCAACTCCGTCTTAGAGGAACATCTTTAATTCAACTAACTAAATAAACTCATGTTTTATTCTTATTCTGTTGTTCAAGATGAAAATAACTGTTTTCCGGAAAGTCCTGAAAATTGACTGCCTGGGATAACTGTAGATTTACTGCTACTCAGAACTCACTCTTCAATGATAAAACAAACAAAAACACCTTAAAAGTGCCTTTTAACTGAATATGAACATTGCTGATAATTTCTAAATCATTATTACTTTCAAAAGAGAAAAGGTTATTTGGAGAGAGTAAAAGGCCCAAGCTGTAATGAAAAGACTGTACTAGAAGACAGATATTACAAATTACACTCTTTACCTGGGACTTCCATGTCCAAGGTTTAACAAGCAAACATCAACCGTCAGAGGAAATCAACAGTAATCTTAATAGTGGTGTTATTTCCAAGTATCCTTAAATACTCTTATTGTATCACTAAAATAGTTTAAGGGATATCCCTATCAAAGAAACCTCCAGGGGGAAAGACTTATTAAGGTGAACTGGTAATAGCTAATGTAAAGATTTATAAATATATCAATGCAATAAATTTGAAGAAGGAAGAAAATTACCTTTAACTTTGAGCCCAAGTAACTTCTGGCGTTCTGGTAGCACTCCTGTAAGGGTCTTCAGAAACTGTTTGAGATCCAGCACAGTATCATCTTCCGAAAGTGTGGTCACTGAATACTCCTGTCCACCCCATTTTACAATGATAGGAAGAGCCATCTTTGAAACATATGATAAGGCAGTTTTCCTTCTGAAAAAGATACCTAGAAAGAAAACCATATACATGTTGAAACAGACGTATCAAAGATATCATGGTCATACAGCAGAAACTAACACAACGTTGCAAAGCAACTATATTCAACAAAAATTTTTAAAAAGATGTATCAAAGCTCTAAGTCTTATAAACTGCATCCTTTGAGTCCTATTTTACAACTTGATGGTACAGAAACAGGATTTTCTACTTATAGAAATGTTATCAGAACACCAAAAGTTATTAGGAGTCAAAGTTAAAATTCCTCCATGCTCCCAACTTTTAGCTTAGTTACAACCCTCTAATATTCTATCAGATTATTCCTGTTTGGAAAGCTGCAATCATGAACTACATATTAGGTTTGTGCTACAGGCAAATTCCTCCATGATGGACCATCCATGTTCATTTACCATTTGCAAGGTAGGACAGTGAGTTGTTAAGAGCACAAACTGTTGAGTCAGATTACCTGAGTTTGGAGTTCAGGAATCCCACTTATTAGCTATTTAACCTTAGAAAGTTAATTGACTCTTAGTGCCTAGGTTTCCTCATCAGTAAAATAGGGATGATAATACTACCTACTTCTCAAGGTTCATGAGGAGTAAGTTAATTTTTGTAAGTCACATACTACCTGGCACATAGGTAGCACTATGCAAGTAAGTATTGGTTAAATAGTTTCAAAAATTAGAACTGCAGTGTTTTAGGCACAGCATTAAACAAATGGTAAATGGCCATTATTTATTTCAGATTTAATAAACAGGGCTTCCCTAATAGCTCATTTGGTAAAGAATCTGCCTGCAATGCAGGAGATCCCAGTTCAATTCCTGGGTCAGGAAGATCCACTAGAGAAGGCATAGGCTAGCCACTCCAGTATTCTTGGGCTTCCCTTGTGGCTCAGCTGGTAAAGAAACCGCCTGCAATGCGGGAGACCTGGATTCGATCCCTGGGTTGGGAAGATCCCCTGGAGAAAGGAAAGGCTACCCACTCCAGTATTCTGGCCTAGAGAATTCCATAGATTGTATAGTCAGACACAACTGAGCGATTTTCACTTTCACTTTTTCACAGGGGATGAGATGGTTGGATGGCATCACTGACTCGATGCATATGAGTTTAAGCAAGCTCCGGGAGTTGGTGATGGACAGGGAAGCCTTGCGTGCTGCAGTTCATGGGGGTCACAGAGTCGGATACAACTGAGTGATTGAACTGAACTGAATACACAGAACAGTTTTTACACAATCTCATTTAACAAGGTTGTTTGGTAAGAACTGTCTCTCTTTCACTGTGAAGGAAACAGAGAGTTTAGAAGTGAAGTGAAAGTCGCTCAGTTGTGTCCGACTCTTTGTGACCCCATGGACTATACAGTCCATGGAATTCTCTAGGAGTTCAGGGAGGTTATGTAATTGGCTTATGCACAAACAGCTGATAAATGAACAGGTCTTCTGACTAAATCTCAAGTTTCTTCCCCTTGTGTCTCTCTTGAATTGAACTTAAGGTACCAAAGATCAGTAAATACAAAACCCACAGGCACAGATAAAGTACACAAAGATTATACAGCAGCTGCCACTCATCAATGATAGCAGGTAGGTCTTCCCCGCCATAAAGCTTTCTACCAGTTTTCATGTTTGTTCCCCCAGCAGGTCAGAGAACTAGATCTTTTTCATCTCAAAGTAGTGGTATTTCCAAATGCTGTCATAATATATTATGACTGCACTCTTCAAGTATTACAACCAACAAGAAAGAAGGCAAATTCTGAATCTTAACATGCAAATGTAATTTGGAAACTCAAGATGTCTTCAGCATGCCCATTGAAAAGAGCACCATAAATTCACTTACATTCATTCTATGTTTATAACCTGCTCTACAAGAAGGTATGCTACTTTAGAGCAATGTATTCTATTTGGCAAGAACGTGCTCTAACAAATGCTATACTCCTCAAAAAAAAAGCCAAATAGGCCTTTTGTGTCAAACTGAAATACCATTTAAATATTATTTTTCTGTGAGAAGTGGAAATAAAAATGAAAACTTACAAGAGCTAGGAATGCAAACAGTGCTAATACAGCACGTTGTATTGGGCAGAACAAAACATTTGAAGCGAGATCACCTCAACTCTAGATGGGTGCAGACAAATCATTGTGCCTCTAGATGAGTGTTCTCAAAGTGTGGTCCCCAGACCATTCAACAGCACTGACCCCACTTGGTAACTTGTTAGAAATGTAACTGGGCCTGGAAAGAAGAGACCTAGCACTTCGTGTTTTAACAATCCCTGTTGCCACCTCCCCCCCATCTTTGAGGCATCTTAAAGTTAGAGAGGCTCTTCAATTTTCTCAGCCTTAAAAAAGAAAATGTGCCAGATGGCATGGGCTCTGCGTGCTTAGTAAAGCAGTATACAAATGTTACATGTCACCTATGCCACAAGTGGATTTCCAAACTGACAACTGCTCTAAAGGACTAGGCACAATAAAACAAATACCATAAAAAAGTGTAATGCAAAAGCCCTTAAAAGTGTTTTTCAAAGTTATACTGAACTTTACTCCTTGAATATTTAGATTATTCACAAGAATGGAGCAATGCAATGCAAATGCACGAGTCATTTTGTTTTCACATTTGGCCTTTCCCTACACAATTCTAATGTTTTGTGTCATTCCAGATCTTATCAGATTTATAAAGTGAAAAACGATTTTGGGGGTAGGTATGGCGATCCAACCAAAATAAGTTAGCAAGGAACATACCTTTATGGTGGTGAAACTACGGTCAAGAACGGCTGTCTGGATAAATTCTTCCAACCTAACATACAGTGGTGACTTGTCTAGTCAAGGTAGTAATGTTTACCATGACAATAGCGTTAAGCCCTGCAATAACAGCTGTGACAGCACTTATAAGCGATACAAATGGTGGTGAAAATAGAAAAATTATAATATGCTCGACAATTTTATTGAATAATCTCATTTAATCTTCACAATCCTAAAGTGACAACTACTGTCTTCACTATACAGACTAGAAATTTGAAAAACAAGCTGCTCCAGACCACACAACTAAAAAGTAGCAAAGGCGGTCAATTTGAAAGGACCTTCAGCTTTAGGAATTGAGGGGAATTAACTTTTCAACCTGCCTACTATTGAAGAACTGCCAACTCGTTCTCTGGACAGCACGGCTGCAGCAACTGCGAGCGAGTGCAGAGAAGCAGCAGCTAGGGGACAGGCAGAGACCCCCAAAACCCAGAACGGCTGAGATACGTTCAACAGGGAGGGGGAAGAAATGGACAAACCCCAGACGAGAGAGGAATGAGACGGGAGGACGCAAAAACCCACAGAGGCGCGGAAAGCCCTCCACCCAGGCGAGGAGGCTGGATGCGAGGGTGGCGGCCCCTGTGATGAGCGGGCCGAGGCCGAAGGCCTGGGCCGCGCACGGACCAGGGTAGCCGCGGGCGGGACGCCCTAATGCAGCCCCAGCCGGCCTGCCAGGCCACAGTGAAGGTCGCGCACCGAGGACAGCAAAGCTGCGGTCCTCCAGCCCAACGGTGTTTCCGCGGGTAGTGGGCAGGGATGCCCAGCGTTCCCTCACCTGGAGCACAGCTGAATCGACAACAGCGGATGCAGGAACCGACCGCAGAGGAACCCACGGCGACCGGAAGTGAGAGACGGGGACCGGAACCGGCTAACGAACCGGAAGTTAGAGTTTGAAACGGAAGCGCGCCAGAGACGGGACAATCTCTTCCTTTGTTTCTCTTCGTGTAGTCATACTACGTAGTCGCCGCCAAGAACTGCCTCGCCGCGACGAGGGAAGCAGGCCTTTCGGAGACTGTGACCGGTGTACACACACCTGCGACGCCTAGCTGGCTGTGGGCGCGCGCCAGTTCTGCGCATGCGTCCCGCTGGCGGGCTCTTGGGCGGGAGCCGCGGGAGTATGACGTCTGTGGTATTATTTCGACAAAGTCGAAGCTGGTTCGGAGGCAGTGCACTGAGGCTTACTCAGGTGAACGGAGATCCTCGTGGGAGACGGGCCTAGGACTCGTGTGGCTTTGTCATGTTCCGAATGAGGCCTAAAAGGTGATGTTTGAGGACTGAGGACTTGAGAACTCAACCTGTCACCAGGGGCCACTAACACTAGTAATTTCAGGAGTTAAGAATTCTACCCGTTTTACCCAATCTCAGAAGAAACAGGATCGTCAAGAAAGGGGCAAGCCCAAGTCTCAGAGAATCATGCAAGCTGATCTCGTTATAAGAGCTGCCATCGAGATTACTGTAGTCTTGTATTGAATTATGTCTACCTGCCCATTGCCACCTCCATTACCACTTCCCTCATAATGCTAAGAAAGCCAATTACAAACCCTAACAAAAGAATTACAGACTTTAATGAAAATATGGAGCACCCGCTATCTGGTACAGCGAATTCCCAACGTGCATCCCTTTATGTTAAGCAGGAAAATAATAATAAGTGCCCACTAGATTGTTGTCCGGAGAAGGCAATGGCACCCCACTCCAGTACTCTTGCCTGGAAAATCCCATGGATGGAGGAGCCTGGTGGGCTACAGTCCATGGGGTCACACAGAGTCGGAAACGACTGAAGCGACTTGGCAGCAGCAGCAGATTGTTGTCTGTGGCGGCAAATGTATTAGGCTTTGAAAAGCAAGGGAAAAGGTGAAAATAATATTGGCCTCTACGTATGCACTAGTCGGGGCTTCCCTTGTGTCTCAGCTGATGAAAGAATCTGCCCGCAATGCGGGAGACCTGGGTTGGGAAGATTGCCCTGGAGAAGGAAAAGGTTACTCACTCCAGTATTCTGGCCTGGAGAATCCCATGGACTCTACAGTCGCAAAGAGTCGGACAGGACTGAGCGACTTTCACTCACATGCACTAGTCGAATTACTTGTATTTTCTTTCTTCTTGATAGCATGTAACTGATCCATGTTTCCCTTTTGGCTGTTGGAAAGGGAGCAAAGAGCCAGGTTTTGTGTCTTAACAGTTTTTAATTAAGACACAAGAACTCTGTTTTCCTCCCCCTTTTTGGTAATTCTTATTGCACTAGTAATGATAGCTGCTCATTTTTCTTAATGAAGCGTATTTGCAAAAAGTATTCCCTCTAATTTTAAAAAAATAAGAAAGGGAAAACCCAAAATTAATGGAATTTGTACAAAAGTCACATATTAGCAATCTAGCTAAAGAGATGGTCAAAATACGAAGGACTAGGCAATGAACTACCTTTCACCCCAATGTTTTTTGCTTTATTCAGGTTCTAAACAGCTTCTTAGGCTATGGTTTTTCCATTAGTTATGTATGGATGTGGGAGTTGGACTGTAAAGAAAGCTGAGTGCCGAAGAATTGATGCTTTTGAACTGTGGTGTTGGAGAAGACTCTTGAGAGTCCCTTGGACTGCAAGGAGATCCAACCAGTCCATTCTAAAGGAGATCAGTCCTGGGTGTTCTTTGGAAGGACTGATGCTAAAGCTGAAACTCCAGTACTTTGGCCACCTCATGCGAAGAGTTGACTCATTGGAAAAGACTCTG
>NW_011494935.1:2599867-2603452 GCF_000754665.1 Bison bison bison | reverse complement strand
GGGGGCAGGAGGAGAAGGGGATGACAGAGGATGAGATGGCTGGATGGCATCACTGACTTGATGGACGTGAGTTTGAGTGAACTCTGGGAGTTGGTGATGGACAGGGAGGCCTGGCGTGCTGCAATTCATGGGGTCGAAAAGAGACACGACTGAGCGACTGAACTGAACTGAACTGAACTGAAACAGCTTCTTGGCAACTTTGTATTTTTGCCATTGCAGTTAGAGAAGATTGTTTCTGTTAACATCAGTTAAAAACATTTTTAAGCTTCACTATTTCTAAGCAACAAAATTCACAAGGAGGTTCTTTTTAATCACAGAATAGACATTGTACAAAGGGTCTGATAAGTCTCTTATTACTAAATGTAAATAATTTAATAATTATAAATTACCTAGCCAAGTGTTTAACAGTAGTATTTCTCAGAGAATAATGGTTGTGGAGTATTTTACAAATGGTTCATGTAACAGATGATTTTTAATTATGCCCATACCTCAGTTCCTCCAAGTCTGTTTATATTTAGCTAAACATTCATTAAATCAAAAATAATGTTGAGAAAACACTTGAGGTCAATTGAAAGATATCATTTGAGTAAAAGAACTGGACTTGGTAACTAGGAAAGAATATAATACAATGGACCTAAAAAAGGACTCACAGCAACTCACAATTGCCAATAAGAGAAAAATTAAATGTCAGCCTGCTCTTGCTCACTAGAGTTGATCTTCTAATGGATGATACACTTGTGCCTCATTCATCCTTCCCTGCCGCCACTGAAGGTGCCTGGGAATTACCCCATAGGGTTTGATAGATTATCAGGTCTAAGAGACTAAAAAGAAATATGTAACAGTTTCACAAAATCTGATATCACAGTGAAGATTTCACAGTGAAGATAAACTGATATCACAGTGACTATGCTGGGATTGGAGGACAAAAGGACATTCCTGACCCCCAGCTGGAAAGCTGTCACCCTGTTTGCATCTCCATCTTTCTCTTTACTTCCTTCCCTTTCTCAGGCCATTTTCTTCCTCTCTTTCCAGTTGAAAAACATCCTCTAATTTCTTAAAAAATGCAGTGCACTGTAGCACTTTGTCTCTCTCTTTGAATGTTTGTACACTTGTTTTTTCCCTGACTTCAGTCAGTTTGCTGAAAATGGTTAGAATCTGCCTCATAGAACCGACTCTGCAGGCCCTCAACTCACCCCTGGCAAGAGTACTACTGCATGTATCTACTCATCTTGCTTTCCCAAATGACTACTTAAAATCTCAACTCTCTTCCAACCTCAGATCTTCTGATTTATATCCTTACTTTTGGTAGATGACATTGTCTTGTATTTTGCTAAGGAAATAAGCAGTCTCAAAGAGGAATTGCCTGAACTTCAGACCTCTAAATCTACAAACTGAATTATAGCTTTACTTGTCCTCACTTCCTATGCTTGTTTCAATGTGGCATTTTCCTTTTACCTGAAACCAATTCATATTTGTGCTGTGGCTCCTTCTATTTCAGGAAGCTTTCATAGAAAATCAGTTATCCCTCTCTCTTGCTGTGGTATTTTTAACCTCTTTTCTCTCTGCAGTCTCATTTCTATTAATAATAAACATGCCGTGGTATCTTGCCATAACTACTATCCTCTCTTTTCACAGTTGGGCATTTCAAAGCATTGTTTGCATTTGTCTAAACTTGACATTATAATTGTGTATTTCTTTCAGTTTGTTTAGTGACAGTTTTTACTATACTGTAAGCTTTCTGAGGAAATGGATGTCTGCTCTCTTCACTACTATATTCTCAGAGCCTCACATGATGGTGGCTAAAGAAGGTACTCAAATAAATACTTGGAAATGAATAATAAATGAAAAGAATTTCAAGTAATGAGATATATATACAATATATATTAATATATATAGTATACATATTATACATATAATAGTACACACTGGTGATTATAATGATTATAATTTGTAAATGACTTTGGATGCACAGGAACATTCTGAAATACACACCAAATGTTAACCATTCATGGCACCATAAGTGAATGAAAGAAATCACATGATGGCATCATAGAGCAGGTGAGTTTCACCTTATTTGTATTTTTCTGTAGTTGAATTTTTTATAATAATTTTACATTCTTTTTCTCTCTTATTAAAAACAGTACAGGGACTTCCCTGGCAGTCCAGTGGTTAAAACTACACACTTCTACTGCAGGGAGCACAGGCTCAATCCCTATTAGGGAAACTAAGATCCCACATGCCCTGTAGCATGTCCCCCCCCCAAAAAAAAAACAATAGCAAAAATAATACAGACATGTCCTTACCACTATTTTTATGCCTATCTTTGAAAACCTTTTCTGTACTTTGGGTAAGGGTATACAGTTTATACATGATATTTTAAAATAATTGTAGATTTATAGGAGGTTTCAAAAAGAGATCATGTGTACCTTTACCCAGTTTTTTTCTAATGATCACATCTTAGATAATTATAGTATAATATCAAAACCAGGACATTGACATTGCTACAATATGTGTGCATGTAATTCTATGCCATTTTATCGTATAGATTCACACAGCCACTACTGCAATCGATACAGAACTCTTCCATCACCACAAAGATACCCCGTGTGCTGCATCTTCATACTCACAGAAACCACCATTTCTTTCACCATTTCTAACCCTCGATCACTAATGTTTTTCTGATTTTCTAATTTTCTAATCATTAACTAATGATTTTCTCATTTCCAGATGTTATGTAAATGGAGTTATGCAAGTATATGCCTTTTGAGATTGGCATTTTTCACTCAGAATAAGGCCTGTGAGATCTTCTCAAGCAGTTGTGTGTATCTGTAGTCCATTTCCTTTTATGATTGAGGATTTCCAGGTGTGGATTTAACACAGTCTGTCTAATCATTCACCTGTTGGACATTGTGATTCTTTCCA
Source organism: Bison bison bison (assembly GCF_000754665.1). NCBI lineage: Eukaryota > Metazoa > Chordata > Mammalia > Artiodactyla > Bovidae > Bison > Bison bison. Next base: position 2,600,530 of record NW_011494935.1, on the reverse strand, counting down.
CCTTTTGGCTTTTACAAATAAAATAGACCAGTTGTATGTAATACAATTATTGATATTTTGAAGCTTCAGTCTGCCACTTTATTGATTTCTGGTTTGGGTGGTTTTTCTATGTTGTCTGTCTTTCTGTTGGTTACTTGAACATGATTTAAGAACTCCATTTTTATTTGCCTGTATTATTTTAAAGTGTATCTCTTTATATAAATTTTTATAGTGATTGCTCTAAGTATTATATATACATAACTTATCAGTCTATCCAGTTCAGTTCAGTCGCTCAGTCGTGTCCAACTCTTTGTGACTCCATGGACTGCAACACGCCAGGTTCACCTGTCTATCACCTACTCCCAGACCTTGCTCAAACTCATGTCCATTGAGTCAGTGATGCCATCCAACCATCTCATCCTCTTTCATCCCCTTTTCTTCCTGTCCCCAATCTTTCCCAGCATCAGGATCTTTCCCAAGGAGTCAGTTCTTTGCATCAGGTAGCCAAAGTATTGGAGTTTCAGCTTCAGCATCAGTCTTCCAATGAATATTCAGGACTGATTTCCTTTAGGATCTCCTTGCAGTCCAAGGGACTCTCAAGAGTCTTCTCCAACACCACAGTTCAAAAGCATCAATTCTTCAGCACTCAGCTTTCTTTATGGTCCAACTCTCACATCCATACAT
>NW_011494935.1:2597214-2599767 GCF_000754665.1 Bison bison bison | reverse complement strand
TAGCTTTGACTAGATGGACCCTTGTCGGCAAAGTAATGTCTCTGCTTTTTAATGTGCTGTCTAGGTTGGTCATAGCTTTTCTTTCAAGAAGCAAGTGTCTTTTAATTTCATGGCTGCAGTCACCACCTGCAGTGATTTTGGAGCCCAAAAAAATAAAATCTCTCACTGTTTCCATTATTTCCCCATCTATTTGCCATGAAGTGATGGGACTGGATGCTATGATCTCCATTTTTTGAATGTTGAGCTTGAAACCAGCTTTTTCACTTTTATATACATAATATCTTTTTAAGTTTATAAGTATATGTGTAAGTTATGTATAAGTTTATATATATAACTTAAATACATTGACTTATCTCTCCTCTTTCACTTTTTTCAAGAGGCTCTTTAGTTCCTCTCCACTTTCTGTCTTAAGGGTGGTGTCATCTGCATATCTGAGGTTATTGATATTTCTCCTGGCAGTCTTGATTCTAGCTTGTGCTTCATCCAGCCTAGCACTTTGCATGATATACTCTGCGTATAAGTTAAATAAGCAAGGTGACAATATACAGCCTTGACGTACTCCTTTCCTTTGGAAACATTTGTTGTTCTGTGTCTGGTTCTAACTGTTGCTTCTTGACCTGCCTTACAGATTTCTCAGGAGGCAGGTATAGTGGTCTAATATTCCCATCTCTTGAAGAATTTTCCACAGTTTGTTGTGATCTACACAGTCAAAGGCTTTGGTGTAGTCAATGAAGCAGAAGTAGATGTTTTTCTGGAACTCTCTTGCTTTTTCTATGATCAAGTGGATGTTGACAATTTGATATCTGGTTCCTCTGGCTTCTCTAAATCCAGCTTGAACATCTGGAAGTTCACAGTTCACCTACTGTTGAAGCCTGGCTTGGAGAATTTTGAGCATTACTTTGCTAGCATGTGAGGTGAGTACAATTGTGTGGTAGTTTGAACATTCTTTGGCATTGCCTTTCTTTGGGATTGGAATGAAAACTGACCTTTTCCAGTCCTGTGGCCACTGCTAAGTTTTCCAAATTTGCTGGCATATTGAGTGCAGCACTTTCACAGTATTATCTTTTAGGATTTGAAGTAGCTCAACTGGAATTCCTTCATCTCCTCTAGCTTTGTTCAAAGCGATGTTTCCTAAGGCCCACTTGACTTTGCATTCCAGGATGTCTGGCTCTATGTGAGTGATCACACCATTGTGGTTATCTGGGTCATGAAGATATTCTTTATATAGTTCTTCTGTATATATTCGTGCCACCTCTTCTTAATATCAGTTATTTGGTGATAGTATTTTACTAGTTCCAGTGAAGTATAAAATCTTAACCTTTACTCTCTCTAGTTCATGTGTGTTTTAATTATTTCCTCTACTTACATTGAGAGCCATATCAAACAATATTATAATTTCTGTTTCAATCATCAAATATAACTCAGAAATTTCAAGCAGAAGGAAAGTCTGTTGTCATTACCCATGTTTTTATTCTTTCCACTGTTCTTCCTTCCTGGTGTTCCAAAATTCCTTTTTGTTTAAAGAACTTGTTATAAGTTGTTCTCTTAGGATAGGTCTGCTGGGAACAGATTCTTTTAGGCTTCCTTCATTTGAGAACGTTTTGACTTATCCTTTATTACTAAAGCATATTTTCACTGGTGGCAGTTCTTTTCCTTGGGCACTTGAAAAATGTGCGACTTTCCTCTGCCCTCCATAGTTTCAGAGGAGAAATCTGTCATTTGAATTGTTTTTCCTGCTATTTATAAGCTGTTGTTTCTTGATGACTATGCTGTGTCTTGGTGGAGATTAATTTAGGTTTATTCTGTTTGAAATTCACTCAGACTTTTTATTCTATAGGTCTATGTTTTTTTTTCAAGTTTGGAAAATTTTCAGACCTTATTTCCTCAAATATTTTTCCTGGTTGTGGTAGAAGTCCAGGTTCCTCATTATGCTCCTTTGACACCCCAGGTGGGCAGGAAAGGGCACCCCACTACTCTTGTACAGGAATGAGGATGAGGGTTCTTTACCAGCCTCTACTGATAAGAGTTGGGAATACCAGAGCACCTGACCTGCCTCTTGAGAAACGTATATGCAGGTCAGGAAGCAACAGTTAGAACTGGACATGGAATAACAGACTGGTTCCAAATAGGAAAAGGAGTACGTCAAGGCTGTATCTTGTCACCCTGCTTATTTAACTTATATGCAGAGTACATCATGAGAAACGCTGGGCTGGAAGAAGCACAAACTGGAATCAAGATTGCCGGGAGAAATATCAATAACCTCAGATATGCAGATGACACCACCCTTATGGCAGAAAGTGAAGAGGAACTAAAAAGCCTCTTGATGAAGGTGAAAGTGGAGAGTGAAAAAGTTGAGTTAAAGCTCAACATTCAGAAAAGAAAGATCATGGTATCCGGTCCCATCACTTCATGGGAAATAGATGAGGAAACAGTGGAAACAGTGTCAGACTTTATTTTTTTGAGCTCCAAAATCACTGCAGATGGTGACTGCAGCCATGAAATTAAAAGACGCTTACTCCTTGGAAGGAAAGTTATGACCAACCTAGATAGCAT
>NW_011494935.1:2596781-2597114 GCF_000754665.1 Bison bison bison | reverse complement strand
TAGTCAAGGCTATAGTTTTTCCAGTAGTCATGTATGGATGTGAGAGTTGGACTGTGAAGAAAGCTGAGTGCAGAAGAATTGATGCTTTTGAACTGTGGTGTTAGAGAAGACTCTTGAGAGTCCCTTGGACTGCAAGGAGATCCAACCAGTCCATTCTGAAGGAGATCAGCCCTGGGATTTCTTTGGAAGGAATGATGCTGAAGTGAAACTCCAGTACTTTGGCCACCTCATGGAAAGAGTTGACTCATTGGAAAAGACTCTGATGCTGGGAGGGATTGAGGGCAGGAGAAGGGGATGACAGAGGATGAGATGGCCTCCCTGTCCATCACCAAC
>NW_011494935.1:2583950-2596681 GCF_000754665.1 Bison bison bison | reverse complement strand
GGCTAGGTTTTTTCCAGTGGTCAAGTGGATGTGAGATTTGGACTGTGAGAAAGCTGAGTGCCGAAGAATTGATGCTTTTGCACTGTGGTGTTAGAGAAGACTCTTGAGAGTCCCTTGGACTGCAAGGAGATCCAACCAGTCCATTCTGAAGAGATGAGCCCTGGGATTTCTTTGGAAGAAATGATGCTAAAACTGAAACTCCAGTCCTTTGGCCACCTCATGCGAAGAGTTGACTCATTGGAAAAGACTCTGATGCTGGGAGGGATTGAGGGGAGGAGAAGGGGATGACAGAGGATGAGATGGCTGGATGGCATCACTGACTCGATGGACGTGAGTCTGAGTGAACTCCGGGAGTTGGTGATGGACAGGGAGGCCTGGCACGCTGCGATTCATGGGGTCGAAAAGAGTCGGACACGACTGAGCAACTGAACTGAACTGATACCACCTGAGTTGGGAGGCAGAAGGGTGCTTCATCATTACTCCACACAGCCTCCACTGGAAGAAAGTCAAAATTCTGGCTTCCTGCTCAGTCTTCTCTTACATCATCCTGGAAGAGGGTTGGAGTACCTCTTTATAACCTGGCATGGGTGAAGGCCTAGACTTCCTACTGGGCTATTGCTGACAGAGGTGATAGAACCACCACTTTCCCTGTGATGTTTGCCTGGAGTGTGTCGATTTGTCAGCAGTCTCCAAGAACACTGCTTTGTTCAATGATTCACCTGAGGACTCACAGACTCAGTTTGTTGTATTCACAGTTGAGATTTACAGCAGCAGGTAACAAGGCAAAACCAGCAAAGGGAAAACCTTCATGGAATGAAGTTCAGAGGAAATCAGGCACAACATTCTAAGAGTTCTGTCTCAGTGGAATGGCCCAGGCTGTGCACAGTTTTTCAATCATGAATTGTGACAACACGATGATGTGTTTTTTCCCTGGGAAACTCTAAAAACAGTACCCAAGGTTTTTTGGAGGGCTGATCATGTAGGTACTCACTTCCTAATACTAATTCCAGACTCCCAGAAGGAACAGAGGGGAGCATAATAAACCACATGGTTTCCGTGAACAATCTAGGCACAATGAGACACTCTTCTCATTTAGGAAAGGTTTAATATCCCTTGTAGGGAACTTCCATGTAAATTCCCATGTAGGGAACTATCGGTGCAGTTCCCAAATGTCAGCAAAGGGCCAACCTTGCAAATAGACTTTCTGCAGACAACAGGCTCAGGCTTTCAGTGTTTACTCTTCTTGCACAGGTGGTTATTAGCTAAATGCTTTCTCCCTTGCTAGGCTCTGGCTTTCCTGGTTCTTTGTCTAGAGAATACAGGCTTTTTTGTCTGAGCCCACTGGCATTTCTGGGTTGCCTGTATCTCTAGCAACCCCATCTGAGAAATATGAAATAGAAAGAAAACTCATAGAACTCACTGCCTTGTCTTTCCAGGTAACTAGCCAATCTGACTTCTCTCCACCTTTCAGTTTTCTTATATTTGTTTTACAATGTCCAGGGTTTTTAGCTGTACTTGGCAGAAGGAATGGGGAGAAATGCAACTACTGTGTCTCATCTTGAAGCAGTAAGTCTCCATTACTTCTGTAATTAAGAAAAAGTGATTTAAAAATTTTTTCATTTTGAAAACAAGTTATATATATATACAAACAAAACTCACATGTATGTATACATATATATATTAAAAATAGGTTTAATTTTTAAGTTGAATTAAGAACACTTAACATGAGATGTATCCTCTTAGAAAAATTCTAGGTCAGACAGTACGGTATCCTAAGTTACCCATGCAGAGTGTTAACTGTAAAACCTTTGCTTCTGGTTTACAACCAAAGTCATGTGCATAGGAGACCATATCGTCTCAGTCACAGAAGAAATAATTATAAATGTCCCTAACCAACAAATTTTAGACTAATGAACTATTTCTGAGATGAAAAATTTTGTAAGATATACTGCTGTTGCTGCTGCTGCTGCTGCTGCTGCTGCGTCGCTTCAGTCGTGTCCAACTCTGTGAGACCCCATAGATGGCAGCCCACCAGGCTCCCCTGTCCCTGGGATTCTCCAGGCAAGAACACTGGAGTGGGTTGCCATTTCCTTCTCCAGTGCATGAAAGTGAAAAGTGAAAGTGAAGTTGCTCAGTTGTGTCCAACTCTTAGCGACCCCATGGACTGCAGCCTACCAGGCTCCTCCGTCCATGGGATTTTCCAGGCAAGAGTACTGGAGTGGGTTGCCAACTGCTACCTAATAAATATTCAATTTGAAGTCTTAAACAAGAACATCAAATTGTTATTCTGTTGCAATATTTCAAATTATGAGGGCAGTTTGATTTGTTTTTTATATCCACAGTGACTCATAAGTAGATAAATTAATATTTCTCAAACTTGCAATAAATGTTAATGAAATATCTAGGCTGTTGCAATCCAAACATTTACAAGCAAGCTTTGATTACCAGTAAGTTGTAATGAATAGGTTACCATTGTTTTGATCATTATACTTCTAATTGTCAGGAAACATTTCTTTAACCATGTATTTGTGCCCAAAGAGCATTAGTCAGGGTTCTGGAAGCAGGCTTTAAATTATCCTCCTGACTTTGAGGTAATCAATTTCTACTACTTCAATCCCTGTTTACAAAAATGAGCTAATTGAATAACCAAAATATGCTTTTAAATTCTGTATTTTAAATCTTTAGTTTTTAATTCAGTAGTTCTCAAACAGCCACCCATGGACCTATGTGTGTCATGATTTCCATCAATCTTTCACTTTCAAAATTAGAATTATAAGGATCACCTACTGCATTATCATAAAGCTTAATGGAAAAATCATGTTCTTTTTTATTGATAGCTTTTATTACTTCTCTCATGTCTGTTTATCTTTCCTGGAATTTCCAGAACTCCATTATTCATATTGAAGTAAGTGTCATAGAGTATTTACATTTAGTATTTAAAATTTCATTGATGACATGAAAGTGGTACATTTTTTTCTTAATGGTATATAAATATTACCTCAAGTGATTTGTTTTGAAATCTTATTTATGGTTTTACCTAATAGAAGCCTAATCAGGCTAGCTTGTGCTACAAAAGTGGGGACTGGTGTGGGGAAGAAGCAAAATATTGCAAGGGCGTAGTACCTGACAGAGGGTAGTAATTGAATGTTGCTGAACCAGGTACCAAGGCAAGTTTAAGATCTTTTGCAATAAATTCATGGACCTTTATCCTTAGAGTGTTACTATTCATATAATTTTCAGTCTCTAATATCACTTAGCTTCAAATTCCAAAATCCTGGGATCAGATCTTGATGGCATAACTTAGGTCACATGTCTATCTCTGGACCAGTTAACTCCTTCAGGGGCATCAATTTCTGCCTAAGCCTGCCCCTGGCTACTGGGGAGGGTTCTTAAGGAAAACAGCCTCCCTGTAGGTCAAACAGCCACTCCTGAAGTATCTTCTACACTGATGTTTAAGGGTGTCAGTTCTCCTCCCAACAGGTCTCAATATTGTTCTTTTCCTCTTCTTAACATTCTGGTTAATTTAGTATTCATTTATCTACTCTATTCTTCAGTAATAGTCACATTTTATCAGTAAGCAAATCATTCATTTTCATCTTCTCTATCACCTCTTTGGATATATCTAATTTTATTTTATTTTATTTGAATGAATATTTACATTTTTTTAATACCATAAAATTCACCATTTTAAATTACACAATTCAGTGGATTTTAGTATATTCAAAACCATCACCACCATCTAATCTGAAAAACTTCCATCACCCTGAGAAATTTTGGGGTTGGGTTGTTCTGTTTCCCCCTACCTCTAGCCCTCAGCACCCACTAATTTGCTTTCTGTCTCAATGGGTTTGCCTATGATGGACATTTAGTATAAATGGAATTATGCACTGTATGGGCATTTATGTCTGGCTTCTTTCACTTAACAGTGTTTTAAAGGTTTATCCATATACTCATGTGTATTAGTATTTTGTTCCTTTTTATGATTCCATTGTGTGGCTATGCCACTTTTTGTTTATTTATTCATCAATTGATGGACATTTGTGTTGTTTCCATGTGTTGACCATTTAGATAATGCTGCTGTAGACATTTGTGTACGTCGTTGTGTGGACATACTTATTTTCAATTCATTTGGGTAGATGCCCAGAAGTGGAATTTTCTGGGTCATATAGTAACTCTATGTTTAACTTTTTGAGGACCTGCCAAACAGGATTTACACAAATTTTAAATTCTACCCCCTGCAAATGTATTTTATGCTATCACTGTTACTAACATAGAAAGAAATATTAAACAGTTCCAAATTAGTTCACAGCTCTCAAATATGGATATATTTTAAATCAACATAAATCTCTCCATTATTTTTTTTTCTTAAAATTGCCCCTCAGAATTTGATTTCATGTGAATAGCTCCAGTTTTGAAGTGAGTCACATTACTATTCTCTTTTTGACGTAGTGAATCTATAACTCTTCTTTCTCTTCATTAGTTTCCCATAATAATATTCCTAATTAGCAATAACAGTGATAACAGCTATTATTTATTCATGTAAACACCTTAGGTACATTATTTCATTTAATTCTCATTACCTTATGGTCAGATTGGGGTTTTTTTGCCCCAAAACAACAAAGAGCAGAATGTATATTCTGCATTTTGCTCATTGTTTGAGAAAATCACTGGCAGCAGTCTGTTTAAAAACACAATTCATTACTTGATGTTCTACATTTAACCACAGTTTAACTCAGTTTTTGCCTCCTCAAAGGCTGGAGAATGAAACCTTAGGACTCCAATAAACAGTCTCAGATGTATCATTAGCATTGCTTTTCAGTCATATTGATTTTTATTTCTAAGCAATGGTCAGCACATCTGACATCTGGTACTATTCCTTCTAGATGTCTTCTGTATCCACTGACTTGAACATGACGCTTTCATGACCATGAGAAATGAATCTTCAAATATTGCTTATAATTGCTCTTTGGTTTTGTTTGTTTGCTTTAATAAGCTGCTCCAATGATCCTTCCATTTCTCAGTTATATCCAATTTCTGAGTCTGTTCTCTGAAGTGCTCACTCTTTGATCATTCTGCTGTTTCCTTTAATATTAAGTTACTCATCACTGACACATGCCCATATCAATATGTCTAAGAAATGCCTTTCCCAGGTTAAGTATTATCATTACCCCTGTTGTGCAGATAAGGAAACGGAGACATAATAATGACACACCAAGGGATTAGTAGAAGATTTGCACACAAGCAGTTTGACTCTAGAGCAGCATTATCCAATAGAAACATACATATTTTGAGCCATATATGCATAGTTTTTAATTTTCCAGTAGTCACATAGAACCAGTAAAAATAGGAAATATCCATTTTAATAGTATTTTTATTCAACCCAGGGTATCCAAAATATTATCATTTCAAATGTAATTAATATAAAAAATTAAAGAGATATTTCTTTTCTTCATACCAAATCTTCATACCATACATGCTTTTCTTCATACCAAGTCTTTGAAATTCATTGTGTCTTTTATACTCAGGGCACATCTCAGTTCTCATTAACCATATTCAAGTGCACAGTAGCCACATGTAGCTCGTGGCTACTGAACTGGACAGCAAAGCTTTGGAGTGTGCCTTTTTAACCTTTTATTCTGCCTCCTCCAGTATTCTTCTATACTGTTATGTCTTCATTATGAATTTTTAAAGTTTCTTTGTATTTCCTCAAATTTTATCATATTAGAATTGAAATAATCCATAACTTGGGCATGGAAATTTTTTAAATCACACCATTCAGAAGGAAAATTTTAAATACCCCTTCCAAACACTTAGAATGCTATTATTGCATTTATAATTCATTTGTGGGGGGAAATGTAGTTTTTGGTATCTTTTAGTCTTTAAAACATCGTAAAAAATTAATTAGTATCTATGGGTTCAAATTTAGTATCTGTGGCTTTCCTGTTGGTTCATTGGTAAAGAATCCACCTGCAGTGCAGGAGCCGCAGGAGACATAGGTTCGATCCTTGGGTCAGGAAGATTCCCTGGAGGAGGAAATGGCAACCCACTCTAGGAATCTTGCCTGTAAAATCCCATGGACAAAGCAGTTTGGCAAGCTATAGTCCATGGGGTCGCAAAGGGTTGGACACAACTGAAGCAACTGTGCGTGCACAGGTTCAAACTGGAGTTTAACTCACTCAACATCTGTTGGACACCTGCAGTGACACAAACTACCAGTTGGCAGAAGGAAGACAAAGATTCCTTTGAAGGAGGGAATGCATATGGGAGAGATAGAACCTGAGTGTAAGCACATCTGTTGCCTGCTTCTCCCAACTCTCCTGCAGAGGGAAATTCCAATCTTAATTGTCAGTGTGCATGGTAAGTCTTTGAAGTACATCGCAGGCAGACATTTTCCCCCTTCATTTTAAAGGTATATTGTGTCTTTAATCAGAAAGTAAAAGAAAACCCAAATCCCCAAGAATCTATTTAGCATAACTGACATAAGAAAATTAAGAATGTAGCTGTTTCCTAGATTACCTCTTGTAAGTCGTACAGAAGAGGAAATTATTTTAGCACAGCTTGTTTTTAGCCAGAAATTGTTTTGATAAGTGCATGAGTCTTTCACTAGAGTAAATTCAGCCACTGGTATAGAAAACTAGACTTTGAATTTCAAATGTCTTTATGTGTTGTAATTATACAACACATAATTGCGTACGTAAAACTCAGTTGTAACTGAGTTTTACATAAGCAATTACAACTACAGTTCATGTTATCAGGGACTTTAAACTTGTACAATGGAAATGTCTTCATGCTGTCTAGAGATAGAAAAAAATGGCATTCACTTTTACATAAATTTATAAACACTAATTTTAAAATTATAGTTCTGTTGAACTTTCATTTGTGCAATTGTGTAATCACATAACTATAGCAGAAAAACTAAAGAAAACACTGAAGAATACTTTAGGGGACAAAATTATTGTGTTTTTCAGTATCGATAGAAGAGACTTGTTAAACAGCAACATCAAAAAATAGCATACTTTATGTAGAAATTGGAAAAAAAGGAAGCAATTTACTAATAAAATTCCTATTCATATAATATATATTTCTAAAACATCCTGAGAATTATATCATGCTCCCACATGAGCACTTCTATGCTGCTAAGTCACTTCAGTCGTGTCTGACTCTGTGCGACCCCATAGACAGCAGCCCACCAGGCTCCCCCGTCCCTGGGATTCTCCAGGCAAGAACACTGGAGTGGATTGCCATTTCCTTCTCCAATGCATGAAAGTGAAAGCAATGAAACTAAAAGAGAAATAGTCAAATTATTAATATACTAGATTGAGAGCAAATCACTGTAAACACAAAAACCAGTGGCCAATGAAAAACACATGGAAATATCCAGCTCTTTACTTGGGGCTAAAAGAGATACTCTGAGGATAGATCTAAGCATTAGGAACAAGTTTGACGTTACAAGAGAGACTTGATCTTTGAAAAAATGCACCAGAACATATTCAGTTGAAAGTAGCTGCAACCAAAACAGCCTTAAAATATACATTTGCTAGTGCATAATTCAAGGCGGCAATAAAAGATGGTTTGGATCAAAGCGCCTATCCTTAGGAAAGCATACCGTACTTTCATAGGAAGCTAAAGAATGAAAAGAAAGAATAAATGAACTTAATAAACAGAAAAAGGTAGAGAGGATGAGAGAATGGGCTGCTGTTATAGAAAAAGAAAACATGGACAGGCTATTGGGACTGAATATAATGAATGCTTCAGACAATGAGACTTCACAGTATATTGACAATTTTTTTTTATTGAGGTGAAGTTCAAATAACAAAATTCATTTTAAATATAATTCAGTGTCTTTTACTAATTCACAGTATGGCCCAACCCATCCTTTGCTGTAACAATAAATATCTCTTAGATAAGTTCTGGATTTTGGTTTTTGTCGACACAACTCGAAAACAGAAGTGATGATGCACCTTCTAATGAGTCTATTTTTGAAGGTCAGAATCATAGAAAAAATGCATCTTTGGCACCCCACTCCAGTACTCTTGCCTGGAAAATCCCATGGACAGAGGAGCCTGGTAGATTGCAGTCCATGGGGTCGCTAGGAGTCAGACATGACTGAGCGACTTCACTTTCACTTTTCACTTTCATGCATTGGAGAAGGAAATGGCAACCCACTCCAGTGTTCTTGCCTGGAGAATCCCAGGGACAGGGAGCCTGGTGGGCTGCCGTTTATGGTGTCGCACAGAGTTGGACACGACTGAAGTGACTTAGCAAAGTAATTTGGATATTTTCTCTTTTAGTATCGTTCCTATTAAGCAGTCATTCTAAGATTCAAATTTAAGATAGAATTATAATAATAATTATAATAATTCTTAAGGTATTGTTTTATAACTTTAGACTATTTAAATATGAAAATGAAGTGTTTACTTTTTAAATTTTACAAATTAAAATTTGTAATTTATAAATTAAAAGTTAATTGATTCCATTTCATTCCTTTTGTTAGGTAGGGTAATTACGGTATTTTTGTTGTTGCCGAGTTCACTAAAACAATCCAGAAACACAGAATTTTACCTTCTAAAATATTGCTATTAATAAAGAAGATTGAAAGCCTCCAAATTCTATCTGAATGAGACTAAGCTTGTAAAAGTATTGATCTTTCTTTTAGGGGTGCAAAAATTCCAATGATCAGTCCTTTGTTTTTAGTTGCATGAAGTTTTATTCTTAATTATTAAAAAATCTATGACTGCAGTTACTGTTGTATCTCACAGCAATTGATGGGGATCTGTGCTCCAGTATGAGAAGCACTGTTGCAGTTAACTTCGTTCTTCAGCAAGCCACTAGGCGCCCTTACCTCAGGTAGGCTTTTATGAATTCACTTAACTCAGGTCCTTGATTATAAATTCCAGAGAAGCACAGTCCTTTCCTTTAGAGATTCACTGTAGTTTGTAATCACCTGCCTATTTCCACCCAGAGGTAGCCATCCTGAATTTTGTGTTAAGAACCCATGCTTTACTTTAGAATACCGTATTTGTGTGCACTTTTGATACAGAGGTAAGCAGTAAAGGACAGGGAAGGGATCTAAGCACTAAACATTCTCAGCATCCTTTAAATATTGGGGTTCCTAGGATTCTGCCCTTGGTCCTCTTTCTATCTCATGTTTCTGGGTGACTTTAGCAGATGATTTCATCCATCTTTATGAGTTTCAACTTCCACTTTAGTAGTGATGATTCACAAATTTATGTCTTTCCTAAACTCCAGACCCACACATATAGCTACTGAGTAGACATTTCCACTTGTTGGTTCCATAATGCTTCAGACTCAGTTTCTCTAAAGCGTAATCACCAAGCGAACTCCTTCTCACGGTATACTTTTTCTGTATTTATTCAGTTGCTCATGGCCAATATTCAGAAATCACCCAACACTATTCCTTTCTTCTGATCCCTTTCCTGATTATAATCAGTCACCCCAAATCCTGGCAATGCTACCTCATTTACATCTCTCAAAGATGCACTCTAAAAATTTATTAAACATATATTAAAAGTATTAAAGATATGATGTGGGTTGAATTGTGTCCCCTTAAATTTGTATGTTGGTTTTCACATCTGTTATCTAAATGTCACCTTATTAGGAAATAGGGTCATTATAGATGAGGTCGTACAGGAGTAGGGTGGTGGCCTAGTGCAATATGACTTGTGACCTTATAAAAAGGGGAAATTTGGGCATGAACAGGCATGCAGGGAGAGTGCCATGTGGAGATTAACGCCAAGATTGGGGTGACAGAGCAGAAGCCAAGGAACACCAAAGATTGCCAGCAAACAAGCAGAAGCTAGGAGAGAGGCATGAAGCAGATTCTCCCCGTGGTCCCCAGAAGAAATCAAGCCTGCCTTCATCTTGGACTTCAGGCCTCCAGAACCCTGAGACAGTACATTCTCTTGTTTAAACCATTCATGTTGTGATACTTTGTTTCAGCAACCCTAGAAAATGAATGCAGTATGTGTACCTCTGACCAGAATTTTCACACCTGATAGTTGATCATATGCAAATTATTGCACAAGTGAACAAAGGAAAACAATAGTGTTTATAATTGGGTAAAAAGGGAAACTGGAGAAGGAACTGGCAACCCACTCCAATACTCTTGCCTGGAGAGTTCCACGGACAGAGGAGCCTGGTAGGCTACAGTCCATGGGGTCACAAAGAGTCAGACACGACTGAGTGACTTCACTTTCTTTCTTTCTATAGTTTCGTTTGGAGAAGGAAATGGCAACCCACTCCAGTGTTCTTGCCTGGAGAATCCCATGGACATAGGGGCCTGTTGGGCTGCGGTCTATGGGGTTCAAAGAGTCAGACACGACTAAGCAACTAACACACACACACACACAACAAGGGAAACAACCCAAGTGTCTTATAATGGAAACAACGTTCATAAATTATAGCAAATTCAAACAGTGGAATACCATGTAGCTCCTAGAATTGCTGATGTGCATATAAAGCCTAAGAGAGAAAGACATTCATAATATAGTTAAGATGCTTGAATGTTGAGGGGCTCCAAAACTATATATAATTTTACGAGGTCATTTTTTGTCATTTATATGTTGTGTGTTATAAATAGGGAAAAGTCTGAAGGTATATCAACATGTTTACAGGAGTGGAATTTCAGGTAATTTACATCTTTCTCTTTTTGCTTATTCATATTTTCTTGAGATGTGGTTAAGAAAGTATTTTTATTTGTTAATATGTGTTTATTTGGCTGTACCGGGTCTTTGGCCCTCGGGGTCTTTGTGGCCGCATGTGGGATCTTTAGTTGTGCCACATGAACCCTAATGCAGCTTTTGTGATCTAGTTCCCTGAATAGAGATCAAACCAGGGTCTCCTGCACTGACAGCACAGAGTCTTAGCCACTGGACCACCAGGGAGGTTCCAAGAAATTAACCTTTAGTTTTCTATTTCCCGACTACCCTCTCATAAAGAGGTTGCTCTCTTTGCCTGCATAGATTCACAATTCTTCTCTACCTTGGGAGGGAGGAATAAAGAAAAAAGAGGAGGAGATAAAGAAGGAAAGGGAAGTTAAACAAATCTATTAAAGAACTAAGTTAGAAAGATTAGGGAATTTAGAAAGTGAAATATCAGTGCAAACTGTAGGAAAAAACGTTTTGGGTAGGTAGAAGTGTAAATGAGAGGATCCAAAGTACTGTGGGGTGTGAGGAGAATGTAGAACAGAGAAGAGGGCAGAGGAAGAATGTTCCTGGGAGTTAGAAATGGATCCTCTATGAAGATTTTTGAGCAGTGCAACTTAAAGCTCAGAATTTTATTTGCATTCTTTTTAGCTGTTTGCATTGTACTTATTTAAATGAAATATATAGAGAAAAACCCAGTGAGTCTCAGATTTACGAAGTTTATGTTGTTATTTTTCTATAATAATAAACATACAGACTCCATTTTACAGAGTTAAGTATGTAAGAAATGTGACTTTGTTTTTCTATGCTGCTGCTGCTAAGTCGCTTCAGTCATGTCCGACTCTGTGCGACCCCAGAGACGGCAGCTCGCCAGACTCCCCTGTCCCTGGAATTCTCCAGGCAAGAACACTGGAGTGGGTTGCCATTTCCTTCTCCAATGCATGAAAGTGAAAAGGGAAAGTGAAGTTGCTCAGTCGTGTCCGATTCTTCGCAACCCCATGGACTGCAGCCTACCAGGCTCCTCTGTCCCTGGGATTTTCCAGGCAAGAGTAATAGAGTGGGGTGCCATTGCCTTCTCCGTTGTTTTTCTATACCTGGAACTTAATTTTTATTTTTTGTTATTATTCTACCTGGTGACAAAAGCTTAAATAATGTGAGTTTTTCTGAGATTTAAGTGGAGGCAAGGGTTGAGGGCACAGTCTTAAGTAATGTTGAGTCACATGTGAGGCACATCCGGGCCTCACCCCTTGGAATAATGGCATCTTTGAAATGTGCCTCATCCCACCTGGTCTTTGGTCATTATCCAAGACCCTGTCTTTACTGGTCTAGTGAGTCTCTTCGCTGGGCACATGCTGTTTTTAAGTCAAGGGGGACTCTTACTGGGTTCTTGAACCACACTGGCCATGTCTGCTTTACTCTCTTACACACTGGGCTGAGGGTAAACTCTGAGATCTTGTCACCTCCCTAGCTCAGTATGGGACTTGGGTAGCAAAACCACAGATCCACTTAAGCCATACTATGAGAGTCTGTAATTCACAAGTCCTTCTGGGGTTTTGCTGTTGAATTCCAACAGTCTAGCTATCTCATCCCCCAACACAGATACAACGAGTTTGACTCCTTTCCTCAGTTCAGTTCAGTTCAGTTGCTCAGTTGTGTCCGACTCTTTGCGACCCCATGAATCTCAGCACGCCAGGCCTCCCTGTCCATCACCAACTCCCAGAGTTCACCCAGACTCATGTCCATCGAGTCAGTGATGCCATCCAGCCATCTCATCCTCTGTCGTCCCCTTCTCCTCCTGCCCCCAATCCCTCCCAGCATCAGTCTTTTCCACTGAGTCAACTCTTCGCATGAGGTGGCCAAAGTACTGGAGTTTCAGCTTTAGCATCATTCCTTCCAAAGAAATCCCAGGGCTGATTTCCTTCACAATGGACTGGTTGGATCTCCTTGCAGTCCAAGGGACTCTCAAGAGTCTTCTCCAACACCACAGTTCAAAAGCATCAATTCTTCGGCGCTCAGCCTTCTTCACAGTCCAACTCTCACATCCATACATGACCACAGGAAAAACCA
>NW_011494935.1:2580516-2583850 GCF_000754665.1 Bison bison bison | reverse complement strand
GCGCTCAGCCTTCTTCACAGTCCAACTCTCACATCCATACATGACCACAGGAAAAACCAAAGCCTTGACTAGATGAACCTTTGTTGGCAAAGTAATGTCTCTGCTTTTCAATATGCTATCTAGGTTGGTCATAACTTTCCTTCCAAGGAGTAAGCGTCTTTTAATTTCATGGCTGCAGTCACCATCTGCAGTGATTTTGGAGCCCAAAAAATAAAGTCTGACACTGTTTCCATGTTTCCCTATCTATTTGCCATGAAGTGATAGGACCAGATGCCATGATCTTCGTTTTCTGAAGGACACTTGCTAATATTTAACTCTTTGGAATTATCTCAAATTCTCTTTCTCGCCTTGGTCCTGGAAAGTCTTGCCACAATTTTGTGCCATCCAGATTCTTCTTAGGCCTCTGAGTATCCCTTTACTATCTCTTACTTGAACTGTTGTTCCATCTTTTACCTATGAAATATTCAGCTTCCCAGTGTTCCATCTTCAGCCCACTGTCTTTCTCAGTTTTCCCAGGTTACCTCTTCCACTCCCAAAGATTTGACTACCATCTCTAAGCTGCTACTGCCTAGTCACTTCAGTCGTGTCTGACTCTGTGTGACCCCATAGACGGCAGCCCATCAGGCTCCCCCGTCCCTGGGATTCTCCAGGCAAGAACACTGGAGTGGGTTGCCATTTCCTTCTCCAATGCATGAAAGTGAAAAGTGAAAGTGAAGTCGCTCAGTCGTATCCGACTCTTAGCGACCCAATGGACTGCAGCCTATGAGGCTCCTCCATCCATGGGATTTTCCAGGCAAGAGTACTGGAGTGGGTTGCCATTTCCTTCTCCAGAGAATCTTCCCAACCCAGGGATCAAACCTGGGTCTCCCACATTGTAGGCAGATGCTTTACCATCTGAGCCACCAGGGAAGTGGTAATAAAAACCTAACTAGTCCCAAACTCTGTTTGTATCTTCTGGAAGCCTTTCTCCTGCATTTTTGTTTCTTTGTCCCTCTCTCATTCATTTGGTAGACATGATTATAAACTTCTAAAGTTATCAAGGAAAAGTGCTTAATGCTCTGAGAATGTTTACTGGATAGGATGGAGAGTGAAGATATAACAAAAGATCCTCTCACTGAGCTATTTTTGCCACCAGCATCTGGTATCTGCACATACCAGGAAGCTAAGTATGTCATTTCCTGGCCCCAGATTTTCAGGAAAAACATGCAGAATGCGTTCAGTGGAGGTGCCTACCTTGACAGAGGGGAGTGTTTTATTACTGCTTAGAACTGTTGCCAATTTAGTCATTATTGCTTTCAAATACCCGACAGAAAGTACACTCCCTTTTTGCCTGCACCTGGGGCAAAACACTCCAGTTGCCCTCTCCTTAGTATACCATTGAACATTTGGAGGTCTCCAACTTCCTCGCCTTATTCCCTTCTATAATACCTTTCAGGTAAGGACCCGAGTTAGGGGCTACCTTGGTGGTCCAGTGGTTAAGACTGTGCACTCCCAGTGCTGGGGACACAGGTTCCATCCCTGATGGAGAGTCCCTGCTTGGTGCAGCTAAATAAAAAATAAAGCTGAATCACTGTGCCACTTCTCACTTCTGTGTCTTTTGTCATGCTCTCCCTTCTGCCTGAAATTCCCTCACTCCATGCACACACTTCATCTGGTTTCCTGCTATCCATTAAGCTTCAGATTAATATCATTCCCCCAGTAGCTGCCTCTGTTCCTCCAATACTGAGTTGTGTGCCCTCCTTGAATTTCCATAGCATCTTCGAAATACTACTGAATTCTTGCATTGTCCAGTTTGTCCCCTAATCTGTTTTTGACTTTATCTGCTCCAGCTGGTCTTCCCCAGTGGCTCAGAGGTGAAGAATCCACCTTCATTGCAAGAGACACCGTAGCCGTGGGTTTGATCTCTGGGTTGAGAAGATTCCCTGGAAGAGGAAATGGTAACCAACTTCAGGATTCTTGCCAGAGGAGCCTGGCAAGCTATAGTTTGTGAGGTTGCAAAGAGTTGGACACGACTGAGTACACATGCTACCCCAATGACTCTGCCCAAATTATTCATTTTATCTCCAGAATCTAGGGAACTACTTGTCACATAGAATGCCTTCAACAAAGGTTTGCTGAAGAGTGGAAAATAATGAAATCATTATTTTATTTCATTATTTTTTCCCCAGTTCTTTTGAGATATAGTTGACCCACAGTACTAAGTTTAAGGTGTACAGAAGGATGATTTGACTTAATCATGAAATGATGACCACAACAAGTTCAGTGAGCATCCATCATCTCACATAGATGCAAAAGAAAAGAAGAAAAATTCCTTGTGATGAAAACTCTTAGAATTTATTGTTAGCAACTTTAATGTGATGAGCAATGCTCATCATATTAATCACCTTGTGCATTATATCCCTAGTACTTAGCTTATAACTGGAAGTTTGTACCTTTTGACCACCTTCATCCAGTTTCCCTTTTCTCCCTGCCTCTTGTAATATCTTTTTCCGTGAGTTTATGTTTAAAGTATACTTGATCTACCACACTATGTTAGTTTCTGATGTACAACATAGTAATTCAACATTTCTGTACATTACAAAATGATAACCCTGATAAGTCTACTTATCACCTGTCACCATTCAAAGATAATACATTATTATTGACTGTATTCCCCATGCTGTACATTTCATCCCAATGATTCATTTATTTTATAAGTGGAAATTTGTGTCTCTTAATTTCACTCACCTATTTCACTAACCCCCCTTTATACCCGTCTCCTCTGGCTACTACCTGTATGTTCTCTGTATCTATGACTCTGTTTCTGTTTTGTTATGTTTGTTCATTTGTTTTGTAGATTCCACATGGAAGTGAAATATTATATTTGTCTTTCTCTGTCTTATTTTACTTAGGATAATACCCTATGAGATTCATCCATGTTTTTCCGAATGGCAAAGTTTTATTCTCTTTTGTAACTAAGTAATATCACTACAAACAAAGCTAGTGGAGGTGATAGAGTTCCAGTTGAGCTATTCCAAATCCTGAAAGATGATGCTGTGAAAGTGCTGCACTCAATATGCCAGCAAATTTGGAAAACTCAGCAGTGGCCACAGGACTGGAAAAGGTCAGTTTTCATTCCAATCCCAAAGAAAGGCAATGCCAAAGAATGCTCAAACTACCGCACAGTTGCACTCATCTCACACGCTAGCAAAGCAATGCTCAAAATTCTCCAAGCCAGGCTTCAGCAATATGTGAACCATGAACTTCCAGATGTTCAAGCTGGTTTTAGAAAAGGCAGAGGAACCAGAGATCAAATTGCCAACATCTGCTGGATCATGGAAAAAGCAAGAGAATT
>NW_011494935.1:2568372-2579725 GCF_000754665.1 Bison bison bison | reverse complement strand
GTTGGAGAAAACTCTTGAGAGTCCCTTGGACTGCAAGGAGATCCAACCAGTCCATTCTGAAGGAGATCAGCCCTGGGATTTCTTTGGAAGGAATGATGCTAAAGCTGAAACTCCAGTACTTTGTCCACCTCATACGAAGAGTTGACTCATTGGAAAAGACTCTGATGCTGGGAGGGATTGGGGGCAAGAGGAGAAAGGGACGACAGAGGATGAGATGGCTGGATGGCATCACTGACTCGATGGACATGAGTCTGGGTGAACTCTGGGAGTTGGTGATGGACAGGGAGGCCTGGCGTGCTGCAATTCATGGGGTCGTAAAGAGTTGGACACGACTGAGAGACTGATCTGATCTGAATATGTATATACATACATATATGTATGGGCTTCCTATATATGTATATTTTATATATATATATATATAATAGATAAAGGAGATGTGATATATATCCATTCATCTATTGGTGGACACATAGTTTACTTTCATATCTTGGCTGTTGTGAATAATGGTGCAATGAACACAGGGATGCGTATCTTTTAGAATTAGCATTTTTGTTTTCTTTGGATAAATACCCAGCAGTGGAATTGCTGGATTGTATGGTCATTCCGTTTTTAATTTTTTGAGGAAACTCCAAGTGTTTTCTATACTGGCTCAGTCAACTTGCATCCCAACAACAGTGTATGAGGATTCCCTTTTCTCCTCATCCTAGCCAACACTTGTTTGTTGTCTTTTTGATAATAGCCATTCTGACAGATATGAGGTGATATTTCATCATGGTTTTGATTTGCATTTTTCTGATGATAAGTGATGTTGAGCATTTGGTGGTCACCTGTGTGTCTTCTTTGGAAAAAATGCCCATTCAGGTCCTCTGCCCATTTTTTAATTGAGCTGTTTGGTTTTTTTAGTATGTTGTATGAGTTCTTTATACATTAACCCCTTATCAGATATATCATTTGCGAATATCTACTCCCATACAGTAGGCTGCCTTTTTAGTTTTTTCTTTTTTTTTTTTTTTGCTTGTTTTTTAATATTTGTTTTTATTTATTTGTTTGGCTGCAGTGGGTCTTAATTGTGGCATGCAGGACCTTCGATCTTCATTGCAGCCTGTGGGATTTTTTATTTGCAGCATGCAAATTTAGTTGTGACATGTGGGGTCTAGTTCCCTAACCAGGAGTTGAACCAGGGTCTCCTGCATTTAGAGTGTGAGTCTTAGCCAGTGGATGCTCAGGGAAGTCCCTGCCTTTTCTTTTTGTGGATAGCTTCCCTCACTGTGTAAAATCTTTTTAATTTGATGCAGTCTCATATGTTTATTTTGGGGTTTTTTCACCCTTATCTGAGGAGACATATCTAAAAAAATATATAGCTGAGGCTGCTGTCAAAGAATATATTGCCTATATATTTTCTTTTAGTTTTATGACTTCAGGTTTTACATCTAAGTCTTCAATCCATTTTGAGTTTGTTTTTTAATTTTTTATATATTTATGCTTTTATGTAATTACCTTTTTAATATTGATTAAGTGTTAAAAGACATTTAGTATTTCTAAATGCTAAATGTATGAGCTTATAATAAAGGGTATTCAGTATTATTCTTGGGACATAAGTTTTCAATCCTACAGACTACTTATTTTCACGTAAAAAAAATATTTGGAGCAGTCCCTCAGTATCTCCTTCTACTTTCTTTCCTGATGCCCTTTAGAAACCCTTCTGGGAACTTATCACATGTCTATTGAAAGCCAGGGTTGGTCTCCACCCAGACTGCCTCGATTCTGCAACGTTCAAAAAGCAGAAGATGTTTTTTAGTTTTAAAGATCTGTCCTTCAGATCTCTGCAGAGCTTTTGTTTTGGCAAGACAGTTATACTCAGTGACTGAGAGTCTGGGATTCAATGATAATTCCATTTATTTAATTCCAGTAATAAATAGTGATAGAATTCAGAGCTACAGTAATGTGGAATTTTAAAAACATACTTGAAATCCTTGACAGCTGAAGCAGGAACATTTAAAATACGTATGACAGGGAACCAAATTGTGAAATGTTCTCTTTGTTATCCTCACCAAAGAGATGTGCTCCGGAGATGATTCCTTATTCCAGCAGAGAAAATACAATCTGCTCCTCTCTTCCCATTGCTGCCATTTATAAACCGTCAGGTCCTACAGAGTTTTTCCTTCCCTGTCTCTCTCATAACTGTCTCTTTCATTTTAACTATAGCAGCCTAGTGAATGTTCCATAACTTCATACCATATAATTTGCAGCGATTCTTTAAATAGTATTCTAGAGTTGAAATGTCAAAAAGAGCCAGTACTCTGGTAAATATATCACAACCAACTCTCTGGAGAAGGAAGCTTTCTTTGTAGCACTTGCCAGTTTTCATGGTTTAAATACTCCTACCAAGGCAGATTTCAGACCATTAACTTGGTGTCACTGAATGATGAATTAGGGAGAGGTGCACACGATCAGCTTTTATGAGCCTGAGCATGGTGCTGCAGGTTAGCTCCAGCTTGCTGCTGGCTGGAAGACTGATTCTGCTTGAGCACCATTTAAATCAAGCTGCTCTCAGATTTAGGAATCTACCTGAGCCTCTGCTGCTTACCATGGAAACAGCAAGCATGATCTGTCCGCAAATATTATGCTAGGACACTTGATTGAAGACTGGATTAGCCATTTAAATGATCTCCCTGCTTCCACTCTGGCTATAATTCTTCTCCATGCAGCACCCAGAGTCTTCTTTTAAAAATCTACTTTGGGGACTTCCCAGATGGTCCAGTGGCTAGGGCTTCTCATTCTCAATGCAAGGGGCCCCGGTTCGATCCCTGATCAGGGAACTAGATCCTGCATGACCTGCCACAGCCAAATAAGTAAATATTTTTTTTTAATCTTTAATTTGATTGTGTCATCTGCAGGGAGGCAATGTTATGCCACACTAGGAACTTTGTCAGCAGTGTCTCATGGAGCAATGCAGTGCCCATACTCAGGACCTACAATCTCTCTTTAAAATCCTCAGTGGTTTTCTGTAACACTTAAGAACTTGTGTCATATTTGTATTTGTATAATAGACGACATAATGTGACCTCTGGGGGGTTGTATGATCAGACCCAAGCTTCCTCTCCATCCAACCCTATCTGTGCTACTCTCCCTTTGATTCCTTTTGTTCCAGGTATACACTGGACTCCTTCAGTTCCTCTACCGTACGGGCTCTTTTCCGGGATCCTACCTGGAACTCTTCTCTTCCTTCCCTTGTTCTTCCCTTGGTAATGCCTTTTTCTGAACTCTTTGCTCACCAGACACTGTCTTAGAAAAGGTTCCTTAAACCCCTAATCGAAATTAAGTCCCTTCAATTAGTCTCTTTCATGGCATTGTATTCGTTGCCTTCAAGGTACTATAGTGGGTACTGTCAATATGAGTTTTTGGTGGCAGTTTTTATGTCTGGGAAAGTTTAGCAATGATTAGTTTGGTTTTAAAATTTAATACTCTGCCAAATGTTATAATATCAAGAATCTATTCATTCTTAAGTCTGTTGACTTAAGAAAAATACACAACCTAAAAGTTGAGAGTTACATTTTATTTGGGGACCTTCCTGAGAACTACAGCCTGGGTTGACAGCCTCTCAGGTAATTCTGAGGAACTATTCAGAAGACATAAGGGAGGAGCCAGGGTATATAGGAGTTTTGACTGGAAAAAAAAGAAATAGTTGTCAAACATCAAAAAATTGCTGCTAATCTTAAAAAACCTCCAGACATTTAAAAAGTTAGTGTTGTATGGGAAGATGCAAGAGTCTGAGCTCAGTGAAATCATTCCTTAGATACTTCGATATGCATCTTAACTGTCTTGGGCTGGTATCCTGTTTATCTCCATTCTGAATTCCCCTCAGGGCATATCAGAGGCAACTACAGTGACTGATGGCTTGACGGTGACAGCATTTGTAGTTTACTGGAATGGCAGACAATATTTTTTATCCACAAGCCTCTGAATCCAAAATAAAAATTACATTGTTCTCTTTATAAGTAGATAACACATTTCACTTTTAAGGAGAACTTCATTAATGCATGAGGCTATTTACAAACTTAATTTTAGTTTCTTAAACATTTAAAATTGCACTTATAAATCTAATGTAATTGTCTTTAAGTTGTCTTAAAAAATTGTCTAACAAAAATAATTTAAGTAACTGTAATATATTAAACACATAAATATGGTGAATATTCGATTCTCTTAAATATGTCAATACTATCTTTAACTTCAGTAAAATATTCTTATTAATTGGACTTAAAACGCAAATCAAGTGATTGTTCAATTTATAGTGTAAATTGAAATCACAAGGCAATTCTGTTTGATTCTCCAAAACAAGCACTCCAAACGACAAGCATACCTCTATTATTCCTCTACTTAAAGATCCCCTGGAGAAGGAAATGGCAACCCACTCCAATATTCGTGCCTGGAAAATCCCATGGACAGGTGAGCCTGGCAGGCTAACAGTCCATGGGGTTGCAAGAGTAGGACACGACTTAGCGACTAACCCACCACCACAAATATATCAATATTATAAGTTTGAATTAGTTATCATCATTTACTCCATTATCTGTAATCTC
Organism: Bison bison bison; assembly: GCF_000754665.1. Lineage (NCBI taxonomy): Eukaryota > Metazoa > Chordata > Mammalia > Artiodactyla > Bovidae > Bison > Bison bison. Next base: position 2,575,145 of record NW_011494935.1, on the reverse strand, counting down.
AATTGTAAATCTTTTCGGAGTTAAAATGGACAGATGAAGCAGACAGTAATATTAAACCAAACAACTTGGGGTTATCTTTCAAAGCAGATGGCAATGAGGATACACACTGACACGTGATTTGGCTGAAGCTTAGTATTTTGTGTTCTCTCAACACACTAAGGCCTGTTTGTTCATTATAACAGGAATTCCATAGCCAGAAAGGGTCCCATATTTACTGCCCTGCAGCTGCTGCTGCTAAGTCACTTCAGTCATGTCTTACTCTGTGCGACCACGTAGATGGCAGCCCACTAATTCTAGTCAAATTCACATCTATAATCCTTCACCTAGGTTGTTTAACTTTATAACTGGATTTATTTAATCTCTTAAATTATCTTCTAAGTTAAATTATTTCTAAATTAGCTTATTCTTCCAAGCTGCTCCAGCTCATCTCATATTGATATTTAAATAGCATACAGTTGAATTTTCACGTATCTCTTATAGTTTCTATAGCCCTGTTTAATGACAGAGATGGATCTGAAGCTACAAACTCAGTTCTGCAAAAACTGTTACTTTTTAAAATTATAACTCACCTTAATTAATAATTTGCGCCTCCATTCAACCAGAAATTAAAAACAATATTAGAATTGGTACTCACTCTCATTTTCTTCTTGGGGTCCCAGGATACTTAGTGCCACGACATTAGGGGAGAGGGAGTATGGTTCTTGATTGTCATTCATTCAAGCTGATGTCTGCTGTGAAGTCCCTTGTCCCCTCAGTTTCCCAGGGACAGCCTACACTGGCCTCTTCTGTCACCTTCTGACTCTCATCTGTAGGACCCTCCAGGTACTGGTCTGCCTTGCTGCTTCCATTTATCTCTTAGCCCGGGGGCAATCCATACTGCTGCTCTTGCACCATGCTGAGCTTTGGACAACCCTATGTGTTTTATAATACAAAACATATATATTTGGTTTTTGTTCTTGATTCCTGGCAGAAATTGTTCCTGGTTCCTATCTACGATAGGAATGTCTTTAAAAAAAAAACCCAAACATTATTTCTTTGTACTGTATTTGGCTGCCCTTGGTCTAGGTTGCTGCTCTCAGGCTTTCTCTAATTGCGTCTGAGGGAAGGAGGGGTGCTATTCTTTACTGCAGTGTGAGAACTTCTCATTGTGGTGGCTTCTCTTGCTGTGGAGCATGAACTGTAGAGCATGGGCTTCAGTAATTGTGGAGCACCAGCTTCTTGTCTCACAGCATATGGGATCCTCCCAGGTTTGAACTGTGTCCCCTGCTTTGGCAGGCAGACTCCCAATCACTGGACCACCTGGGGAGTCTAATAATGTCTTTTGTTATTCATAACAAGCCCCTTTCATTCAAACCTGAATTTATGCTAATGAGGTGATTCTTCAGTTCTCAGACAGCTTCAGGATGGGGGCTGGTCACTGTAGGTACCAACCAGAATTGCTTAGTGGTTCAGTCGTGTCCGACTCTTGTGACCCCGTAGACTGGAGCCTGCCAGGCTCCTCTGTCTATGGGATTCTCTAGGCAAGAATATAGGAGTGGGTTGCCATTTCCTTTTCCGGAGGATCTTCCCGACCCAGGGATCTAACTCAGGTCTCCCGCATTGCAGTCAGACTCTTTACCCACTGAGCTGTGAGGGAAGCCCAACAACAAGATTAGAAGTTTGGAACTTCTAGCCACACCTCCACCTTGGGGAGGGGAGAGGGGCTGAGTTCAGTCACCAATGGCCAGTGATTTTACCAATCACTGTGTAATAAAGCTATGTAATAAAGCTTTAATAAAATCTTCAGAACAGTGAAGTTTGGGGCTCTTCCAGGTTGGTGAACAAATACATCAATCTGTTAGGAGGCTGGTGCACCCACGGATGATATGGAAACTATCTACGCTCCCTACCCAATTGCCTTGTGTATCTCTTTAACTTGGCTATTTCAGAGTTGTAGCTTCATACTGAAACTGTAATGCTAGATATAGCACTTTCCTGAGTTCCATGAGTTGTTATAGTGAATTATTGAACCTAAGGGAGGGGGAATTGTGGGAATTCCCAAATGTGTAGTCAGCTAGGCAGATGCGAGCAGCTTGGGGATCCTGCTTGTGACTGACATGCAAAGTATAGGCATTTTTGTGGGACTGAGCCACAGACTCTCTTAACTTGTGTGTTGGCACTACTTCCATGTAATAGGATCAAAATTGGTTGAATTGTTGAACACCCTGTTGGTATCAGAGAATTAGAGAATTGGTTGTGGAAAATTATAGACTTGTTGCCTGCAAAACAATACCAAGCATTTTTGGAATTTTACTCCTCTGTGCCCTTGGATCACTTTACACTTTCTTTACCAAAGAGAAGCACTGGTGACTCTGTGGGGCTTCAAAGGTCAAGTGCCTAGACCTATCACAAATCCATGTTTACTCTGAGGCTGGTCGGCTTGCTGGGCTGCATGTGAGAAGCGAGCTCCATTCTCTGCTTTCATGCACCACAGGCCTACCTTGGATGCCTGTCATTCACTGGAGCATGGCCTGGCAGTGAAAGAGGATAGAGGCTCCTTTTCCCAGAGATCCAGCAGCACCTAAGCTCTAATCACCTCCCTTCTGACGCTCCTCTTCTCCAACCTGGAAATGTGCTAGTCTCTGGGCCGGGAAGATTTGCTCTGACTCATCGGGTATTTTCCAAAAGTTCTCTTCATGCCAGAGTTACATTCTGTACCTCCTGAAGACTGGGATTTTAAAGTCAAGAGCTGGGGCAAGATTCCTATTAGTTATTTACTGGGTTCTGCTGTGTTGTACTTTTCTGAGTCATTACATACAGAATACTAAGCTGAGTGAATAAGTAAGGGCCAGAGGGGGACAGCAAATACTGGAAGCAGAAACCACATTAATTCATGTTACGAGAATATTAACCCAGTACACACTTTGGTTGGAGAAGGAAATGGCAACCCACTCCAGTATTCTTGCCTGGAGAATCCCATGGACAAAGGAGCCTGGTGGAATACAGTCCATGGGGTCGCAAAGAGTTGGACACGACTGAGCGACTAACACACACACACTTTGGTAGTTTGCTTGGCAATTGCAGATTTTTATGGAATGTTATTATTTAATGTCCTTCTTCCACTAGATTGTAAACGCCAAGGGAGCAGAGATTATATCTCTCTTGCTCATATTGTATGAAAAGCACCTAGATTGTACTTGCTGCTGCTGCTGCTAAGTCACTTCAGTCGTGTCCGACTCTGTGTGACCCCATAGACAGCAGCCCACCAGGCTCCTCCATCCATGGGATCCTCCAGGCAAGAGTACTAGAGTGGGGTGCCATTGCCCTCTCCAGTGCATGGAAGTGAAAAATGAAAGTGAAGTCGCTCAGTCGTGTCCGACTCTCAGCGACCCCATGGACTGCAGCCTACCAGGCTCCTCCATCCATGGGATTTTCTAGGCAAGAGTACTGGAGTGGGGTGCCATTGCCTTCTCCGAGATTGTACTTAGCACCCAGTAAAAACTTGATAAATATCTGTTGAAGGTATAAATGAATTTAAACTTCTTAAGTTGACATTCAATATTTTTAACCAAATAATGATGACTCCCTGCTCTGATAAACTAATTGTACTGTGGTATTGACCAAGTTTCCACATCACCTGAATTAGTATAGTTACTGGCCTCTGTCCCTTATTCAAGACTGGATCATCTTGTTGAATATATTCTTTGCTAATGTCTTTTCTCCTCTCTAATAATTTATCATCTCTACTTTCAGACTGTGTCTTAAAACTGACCTCCGAACAGCCTTCCATGATTGACTTTACTTGTGTGTTCACTCATTTTCATTCATTCATCTATTAAAAATATATACAGAACAATTGCTATGTATTGGATACTCTAGGCATTGAGGAAATAACTGTAGTTAAGATTGAAGTCTCTGCTCAAATAAACGAATACATAAATAAGGTATTTTCAAACAGTGACAAATGCTATTAAAACACAAACATAGGGCAGTGTGATAGAAAGTGGTTGGGGAACAACATTAAGTATGGGTTCAGGAAAGGAATCTGAGTTGAGACCTGCATAATAAGAAGATGTGAGGGTGGAGCATTTATGACAGCATTTCCAGCTTGAAGACAAACAGGTACAATGGACGGTACAGGCACAAGGTTAGGGTATTCTGGGAAAAGCAGAAGTGAGGTCATGTCCAGAGCTATGTGAGCAAAAAAGTAGAGTGGTAGGAGTGAAGGCAGAGAGGTGAGCAGAGCCAGATCAAGCAGGGACTTGTAGACTAAGAACAAGAGTATGCATTTTATTCTAAATGTAAGCAGGTATTTTGAAGGCTTTGAAACTGGGTGTGTCATTCTGGTTTATGTTTCAAAAAACTCATTTAGCTGCCGGGATACAGATAAACTACAAAAGAGAAAGCAGAAAGACCAGGTGGAAGGTAATTGCAGTAACTTGAGAGATGATGATAATTCAGTGTGAACTAGGATGGTAGTGAAAATGGAGAGAAATGGTCAGATTGGGGATTTATTAATTTATTAATTGGCTCACTGATGAATTTATTGGGCGTGGGAATAGAGGCAAGGATGGATGAAGGAAGAGCAGAATCAAATTTGATTTCTACACATTTTAGTTTGAGCAACTGGGTATTGGTGGTACCATATACAATACTAAGGTATGGAAACAGGGAAGGAAAGATTAAGGTGGTAGTTTAAGATTAAGGGATATTCTATTAGTTCATGTCCAGACATTTCGACATCTAGTTGCAGATATGAAATATGTAGTTGGATATGTGATCCAGGAGCCCAGTAAAAAACCAGAGTATATAGTGGTCAAGAGAGTAGGCTTTGGACCCAGTTTACCCAGTTTCAAATCCTGGCTCCTCTTCACTATGAGGGCTTGAACAATTTATTTAACTTCTTTGTGCTTCAGTTTGTTCATCTGTGAATTAGGGATAAAAACAGAGCTCAGCCTGTAAGCTTGTTGTAAGAATTAAATGAGGTAATACATATAAAGCACTCTCTATGTGGCCTGGCACATGATAAGTATTCAATGAGTGTTAGTTACCATTATCAGTGTGTGGCTAGGATTTGGGTGTAGGTGAGGACTGGAGCATAAATTTTGGGAGTCATCAGTGAAATTTCAAAATCACGATACTATTAGATGGTTTTTCCCTCAGGAGATAGTGGGTTTAGGCCCAAATAGATAGGCCCAGAGAGGGCCTGAGGACCCTGAGCCAAACCTTGGGTGGTTGCAACATTTAGAGGGAAGGCAGGGAAAACAAAGGAGCTTCAAAAAGAAGAGAGAGAAGGAACCAGCCAGGAAGCAGGAAGAAAGCCAGCAGTGAGCCATCACAGAAACTGTACTGTGTTGAATAATGTATTTCCCGCTCCCTGGCCCCTACCCGCTGGATTCATGTCTACCTGGAGTCTCAGAATGTGATTATATTTGGAAATAAGGTTTTTGCACATATATTCATTAAATTCAGATGACATCATTACTGGTTTATGGTGTACCCTGGGTCTAAAGACTGATATTCTGTATGGATGCCCTGTGATGATGGATGAATCATCTATAAACCAGGGGACACCAAGGATTTCTGGAAACTGCCAGAAGCTAGAAAGAAGCAGCCTGAGTCTTCCCTAGAGCCTTGAGAGGGAGCATAGCCCTCTTAGTACCTTGATTTTGGACTCTTAGCCTCCTAAACTTAGAAATAAATTTTTGTTGTTTCAGTTCAGTTCAGTCGCTCAGTCCAGTCCGACTCTTTGCGACCCCATGAATCACAGCACCCCAGGCCCCCCTGTCCATCACCAACTCCAGGAGTTCACCCAAACTCATGTCCATTGAGTCAGTGATGCCATCCAACCATCTTGTCCTCTGTTGTCCCCTTCTCCTTCTGCCCTCAGTCTTTCCCAGCATCAGGGTCTTTTCCAATGAGTCAGCTCTTCGCATCAGGTGGCCAAAGTATTGGAGTTTCAGCTTCAACGTCAGTCCTTCCAATGAACACCCAGGACTGATATCCTTTAGGATGGACTGGTTGGATCTCCTTGCAGTCCAAGGGACTCTCAAGAGTTTTCTCCAGCACCACAGTTCAAAAGCATCAATTCTTCACCACTCAGCTTTCTTTACAGTCCAACTCTCACATCCATACATGACCACTGGGAAAACCATAGCCTTGACTAGATGGACCTTTGTTGGCAAAGTAATGTCTCTGCTTTTGAATATGCTGTCTAGGTTGGTCATAACTTTCCTTCCAAGGAGTAAGCATCTTTTAATTTCATGGCTGCCGTCACCATCTGCAGTGATTTTGGAGCCCAAAAAATTAAAGTCTGACACTGTTTCCCCAACCTATTTCCCTTGAAGTGATGGGACCAGATGCCATGATCTTCGTTTTCTGAACATTGGGCTTTAAGCCAACTTTTTCACTCTCCTTTTTCACTTTCATCAAGAGGCTTTTTAGTTCTTCTTCACTTTCTGCCATAAGGGTGGTGTCATCTGCACATCTGAGGTTATTGATGTTTCTCCTGGCAATCTTCACTCCAGCTTGTGCTTCTTCCAGTCCAGCGTTTCTCTTAATGTACTCTGCATATAAGTTAAATAAGCAGGGTGACAATATACAGCCTTGATGTACTCCTTTTCCTATTTGGAACCAGTCTGTTGTTTCATGTCCAGTTCTAACTGTTGCTTCCTGACCTGCATATAGGTTTCTCAAGAGGCAGGTCAGGTGGTCTGGTATTCCCATCTCTTTCAGAATTTTCCAGTTTATTGTGATCCACACAGTCAAAGGCTTTGGCATAGTCAATAAAGCAG
>NW_011494935.1:2563031-2568272 GCF_000754665.1 Bison bison bison | reverse complement strand
AATAGATGTTTTTCTGGAAGTCTCTTGCTTTTTCCATGATCCAGTGGATGTTGGCAATTTGATCTCTGGTTCCTCTGCCTTTTCTAAAACCAGCTTGAACATCTGGAAGTTCACGGTTCACGTATTGCTGAAGCCTGGCTTGGAGAATTTTGAGCATTACTTTACTAGCATGTGAGATGAGTGCAATTGTGTGGTAGTTTGAGCATTCTTTGGTATTGCCTGTCTTTGGGATTGGAATGAAAACTGACCTTTTCCAGTCCTGTGGCCACTGCTGAGTTTTCCAAATTTGCTGGCATATTGAGTGCAGCACTTTCACAGCATCGTCATTAGGATTTGAAATAGCTCAACTGGAATTCCATCACCTCCACTAGCTTTGTTTGTAGTGATGCTTCCTAAGGCCCACTTGACTTTACATTCCAGGTTGTTGTTTAAGCCACCCAATTTGTGGTAATTTGTTACAGCAGGCCTAGGACTTCAGTGCAGAAAACAAGAAATGGAAGTGTTTTATGAAGGAGGTTTAATGGACCCATGGTATGCTGGCTGAGAAGGAGACTAAGGTTAGGACTGACAAGACTTTGATGACCTTTCTGGGAACAGTTTTAGCTGTATATTCGGAATAGAATTCTTATTAGAGTGAATCAGGGCAGGTGGGGGGTGGGGCGGAGAATGAGGAGAAAGGAAGTTGAGGCAGTGGCTATAGACAACTTTTCAGAACATGTTCAGAGTGTAGAGGATGGTTGTGGGGTACGAAGTCAGGGGAAGATTCTTTTTTTTAACGATTACCATCCTAAGTATGTTTAAATGATAGTGGAAGTCATCCAGTAGGGAGAAAAGTTGATGGTACAAAGGAGAAAGGGAATTACTACAGATTCAGGTCTTTGAGAAAGCCAGAGAGGCTGAAATTCAGATCACCCAGTGGAGGATCTGGTCTTTGACAGAAGAAGGGAACTTTCTCCTACTGTACAGGAAGGAAGCCACAGAATATCATTCTAAATACTGTTAGATTCCTGGTGGAAGGAAGAGGAATTTGACAGACTGCTTCTGTTTTCTCAGCTATGCACTTACCTAAAAGTGAGTGGAGGAGAGAGAGGATGGGTGGTATTGGAGGTTGGAGTAGAAAGTAGAGTGAACCATTCTTGGGAATGGAGAACAAACTCATCAGGACAATGCAGTGGGTTTGTGGAGCAGTGCTGAGGGCTAAGCTCTGAGATTTGTGATCAGTTGTGTGGTTTATCCAGCCATATCAGCCTTGCAGGTGCAGGGCAGATACAGGAGAAAGAAAGTTCAGGACATTTACAAGCAAGACATTTAAATGGTAGACTATAGAATCTGTGGGCTTCCCAGGTGGCTCAGTGGTAAAGAATCTGCCTGGCAAGCAGGAGACGTGGGTTTGGTCCATGGGTCAGGAAGATTCCCTAGAAAAGGAAATGGCAACCCATTCTAGTATTCTTGGCTGGGAAATCCCATGGACAGAGAAGCCTGGCAGGCTATAGTCCATGGGATTGCAAACGAGTTGTACATGACTTAGAGACTACACAACAACAACAATAGAATCTATGGTGGGCAAAGACAGATGTAAAGACCTAAGAGGGATATGTAAAGAATTGATAGGTTCAGTGAATTGGAAGCTTGGTACTGAGAAGAACATGAGTGTGGGCACTATAAAAAACAGAATCAACATATTTGTAGGAGAGACCAGAGAGAAAGATGCTCAAAATAGAAATTTTAAAAGTTGATGTTAAAAGACATTTTGAGAGGTAACTATGGACATAGATGGGTTGGAGGAAAAGATCGTTTAAGTGAGAGGGTTGAACTAGAAGATTGAGGAGGGAAGAATGGGAGACAATTGCTTAATCGGTACAGGATTTCCTTTAGGGTGATGAAAATGTTCTGGAACTAGGGAGAGATTAGTTGTTCAACATGGTGAATGTACTACCTGCCACTGAATAACTTTAAAATAATTGATTTTATTGTATGTAAATTTCACCTGAGTAATAATAAAGAATAAAAAACACATGAATTTTCTATGTGGTTGCTAAAATCACCAAGATTGAGGACACAAGCAGAGACAGAGAACTTAGTGAGCCAGGTAGAAGGTTGTTAGTGAACTGGGGAGAGTGACTAAGCATGAAGTCATACCACGCGTACTGTTGCAGCAGTGTGTCATCCTGTACATTTGTTTCTGGCTTGCTCCATGTTCACTCAACCAGATTTTAAAAGACTTAACTATATACAGTATGCTAAACAGAAGGGAATGAAGGTAAGAGGGTAAAAGAAAAATAAACATTGACTCATACCATGAAAGCATTTATAATTAAGCAAAGGAGAAAATACACACAAAGCAGCTTTAAAACAAGGCAGTATAAGTAGTCCATCCATCTAACATCAGAAGAGGTTTGAAGGCAGGAATTATCTGTTTCATTTATATCATACTTAACATCTTCAGAAACTATGTGCTCCGATTCATTTAGCATCTAACATTTATCTAGCATCTAACAAATGCTAATAATGTGCTTTATAAATATTAACTGACATTTAGTCTCTTTGTTATCCTTGAATAGTGAAGTTATAAGCATGGTAAGCCAAAGTAAAAACAGCAATAATAACAATAGGTAATGTTGCTTTTCTTGTGCCCAGAATTGTTCAAAGCAATATGTGTATTGTGTGTTTGTGTGTGTATAAAATGTAATCTATGAGTAAGGTATTATTACATGGGAAATTAGGCACAGGAAGGTTGAAAAACTTGCTCAAACCCATACACCTAGGAAGTAGCAGGACCAGAGTGTGAACCCAGACAGAGTAACTCCTGGCTCTACTCTTTTAGCTACCGTCTCCCTCTTCTATCTAAGAAAAGGAACTTTTCCACACTGTGCTCTGAAGTCTGTGTCCCAAAGCAAACTTTCTCATTTTGTGCAGTCTTGTACAGACATCAAAGAGTGCTCACAGGAAATATTTCTGAAGAATTACTCTCCTTCTTGTTTGTATACGTAGTTCAGGGAAAAATAATAACAATGTATTCATTACCAAAGGGAGACCAGTGGAGTTTGAGTTCTAGGCTCTGAGAGGTGGCTGTTTGTACAAACCCATTACCTCTCTAGAATGGTCAGTCTGACAGAGGGCAGGGTACAGTAGTCAGGGATGTAACGCAACCAACCCAGATGTGTTTTCGTTTAATCTGAGCTCTGCTCTTGACTAGTTAGTTGTGTGACTTCCTGTAAGTTACTTAACCTCTCTCTACCTCAGTTTCCTCATTTTAAGGATGGAGATAATTATTCTACCTACTTCCTAGGGTTTTTTGTGAGATTAAGTGTGATGATTCATGTAAACCACCTCGTACAGAACCTAGAGCAGAGTGAAGGCCCAATACAAACTACTGTCTTGCACACACTCTTCAGTGCTGCTCCATTTCTTGTTAAAGTCTGAACTCATTAGCATGGCCTGGAAGGTCTTTCCTTAACTCCTAAACCAACTCCAGCTTACCTCATCACTATCCACTTTCCCTCTGTAAATCTGTGTGTATGTGTGTGTGTGTGAATCGCTCAGTCATGTCCAATTTTTTGCGACCCCATGGACTGTAGCTGCTCAGGCTCCTCTGGAGTGGGTTGCCATTCCCTTCTTCAGGGGACTATAAAGCTGAGATCCTATCATAATTGTATGCTTGTCATTCTTGCATGTACTTCATACTCTGGGGGTACCTAGCAATATCCCTAATGTAGTCAAAACACAATCCAATTCTGTCACCCACTAGCCCTTTGCATTTTTATTCAGAACAGGTAATTTTGCCCTGCCCTTCAATGTAAACATGGGAAGATCCCAGGACTTCTTAATTAGTGTGGAGTGCTACTCATTTTATAAGTCACAAATAACAGTCTTGATTTGTAGTAAGAATGTGTATAGTTAAGGAATTGGTTGAACGCCTTCATCTCTGTTCAAAAAGTGAGAGTTCTCTCCATGTGTGAAGACCTGTGGTCATCTTCTGTTCTCCCCTCTCTCCCTCCCTCCCTGTGCAATAGCAGCTGCATCAGACTCTACCTGGGTGGAAGCCACCTGAAGCAGGACAGGTCAGGGAGAGGCTGTTCTTACTTGTTAACATGTCTTCAGTTTCTCTGGATCTGGCAGGTGGCTAAACTTGAATCTTTCTTTTCTAGTGCCTCATGTACATCCTTTTTTTAAAATTATAATTTATTTTTTGGTTTTTAAATAGCAGCTTATTGAAAAGGATATTTGCAAGGGTCCTCAACCTCGGGGATCTAATGACTGATAATCTCAGGTGAAGCTGATGTAAAAATAATAGAAATAGAATGCACAATAAATGTAATGCATTTGAATTGTTCCAAAACCATCCCTCTACCCCAAGTCCATGGAAAAATTATCTTCAACAAATTTTTCTGTCTTCCATAACCAAAAAGGTAGGTGACCACTGGATATATAGCAGAAAGTGATGTAATTGATAGAAGAGGACCCACAATATCTGATTACTCTAATTCCTCTGAAAACTACTCCATACAGTGACTAGAATAGGGCCCTTATTGCAGAGTGCACAAGCTCCTTCCACACTGGTTACTAGTTTTGTAGAATCTGAACAATCAGCACCCTACTTCAAGTAGTGGAAGCTAGCTGACTTTTTTGTTTTGTTTTTTAATTGACGTATAGTTGATTTACAATGTGTTAATCTCAGGTAAGTGCCTAATGAGCTATGGAATGAGGTTCATGACATTGTACGGGAGACAGGGATCAAGACCATCCCCATGGAAAAGAAATGCAAAAGAGCAAAATGGCTGTCTGGGGAGGCCTTACAAATACCTGTGAAAAGAAGAGAAGCGAAAAGCAAAGGAGAAAAGGAAAGATATAAACATCTGAATGCAGAGTTCCAAAGAATAGCAAGAAGAAATAAGAAAGCCTTCTTCAGCGATCAATGCAAAGAAATAGAGGAAAACAACAGAATGGGTAAGACTAGGGATCTCTTCAAGAAAATCAGAGATACCAAAGGAACATTTCATGCAAAGATGGGCTCAATAAAGGACAGAAATGGTATGGATGGCAAGAATACACAGAAGAACTGTACAAAAAAGATCTTCACGACCCAGATAATCACGATGGTGTGATCGCTGACCTAGAGCCGGACATCCTGGAATGTGAAGTCAAGTGGGCCTTAGAAAGCATCACTACGAACAAAGCTAGTGGAGGTGATGAAATTCCAGTTGAGCTATTCCAAATCCTGAAAGATAATGCTATGAAAGT
>NW_011494935.1:2555895-2562649 GCF_000754665.1 Bison bison bison | reverse complement strand
AAAATTCTTCAAGCCAGGCTTCAGCAATACATGAACTGTGAACTTCCAGATGTTCAAGCTGGTTTTAGAAAAGGCAGAGGAACCAGAGATCAAATTGCCAACATCCGCTGGATCATGGAGAAAGCAAGAGACTTCCAGAAAAACATCTATTTCTGCTTTGTTGACTATGCCAAAGCCTTTGACTGTGTGGATCACAATAAACTGTGGGAAATTCTGAAAGAGATGGGCATACCAGACCACCTGACCTGCCTCTTGAGAAACCTATATGCAGGTCAGGAAGCAACAGTTAGAACTGGACATGGAACAACAGACTGATTCCAAACAGCAAAAGGAGTAAGTCAAGGCTGTATATTGTCACCCTGCTTATTTAGCTTATATGCAGAGTACATCATGAGAAATGCTGGACTGGAAGAAGCACAAGCTGGATTCAAGATTGCCGGGAGAAATATCAATAACCTCAGATATGCAGATGACACCACCCTTATGACAGAAAGTGAAGAGGAACTAAAAAGCCTCTTGATGAAAGTGAAAGTGGAGAGTGAAAAAGTTGGCTTAAAGCTCAACATTCAGAAAATGAAGATCATGGCATCCAGTCCCATCACTTCATGGGAAATAGATGGGGAAACAGTGGAAACAGTGTCAGACTTTATTTTTCTGGGCTCCAAAATCACTACAGATGGTGACTGCAGCCATGAAATTAAAAGACGCTTACTCCTTGGAAGGAAAGTTATGATCAACCTAGATAGCATATCGAAAAGCAGAGACATTACTTTGCCAACAAAGGTCCGTCTAGTCAAGGCTATGGTTTTTCCTGTGGTCACGTATGGATGTGAGAGTTGGACTGTGAAGAAGGCTGAGCGCTGAAGAATTGATGCTTTTGAACTGTAGTGTTGGAGAAGACTCTTGAGAGTCCCTTGGACTGCAAGGAGATCCAACCAGTCCATTCTGAAAGAGATCAGCCCTGGGATTTCTTTGGAAGGAATGATGCTAAAGCTGAAAGTCCAGTACTTTGGCCACCTCATGCGAAGAGCTGACTCATTGGAAAAGACTCTGATGCTGGGAGGGATTGGGGGCAAGAGGAGAAGAGGATGACAGAGGATGAGATGGCTGGATGGCATCACTGACTCGATGGACGTGAATCTGGGTGAACTCTGGGAGTTGGTGATGGACAGGGAGGCCTGGCGTGCTGAGATTCATGGGGTCGCAAAGAGTCGGATACGACTGAGCAACTGATCTGATCTGATCTGATCTGATCTCACTATTGGGTCCTTCTTTCCTTGTGTTTAGTCCTATGGTATAGGACCCTGGACAAGCAGAACCAGCCCCGTTTCTCACGTGGCATACATCAGGTCCCTGGGAAATACACACACTGACAAACTCTAGCAATGCTCATGAATCCCAAAGCAGCCACTTCTCTTCTGTAGCCGTGGGTAGCTTTCACTTTCACAGGGGGGCACCAGGCACCAGCCAAATGCAGGGAATACATTTTAGCCTCTGTGAATGGTCCCTTGAAAGATTACGTCATCCCTAGACTAGAGCAGGAAGTATTATCTCCCCCTCCCCCGCCAGAAGACTGCTTTCCTCAGAAATACTGACAGCAATAGCTCCCTCCAAAGAAACCTTTCCAAATTTCTATCCCCGCACACCCTTTTACACCATTTGATAACCTTATCTAGCTAAAGGAGCCCAGAAATCTTGGAACTAGTTTGCTCACATTCCTTTTATAAATTATGGCCCCTGGGGAGCTTGCCTCATACAGGTCTCTGAATCAGATTTTTTGGCGCTTCATTTGACACTGAGATTCCATCTTATCATCTGAAATGTGTGTGTGCTCTCCTCCCCTCTGTTTGCTTGCTCCTGACTCACCTAGCTGACCCTTGTCTATTTTCAACACTTAGAATGTCTCTCCCTTCCTCCCACCCTATAACCCCACAAAATGGGTTGATCTCTTCTGTTTGTATTTCCATGGTAACCTTTGCCCACCTTTATCATAACCAGTCCAGTTCATTCTGTATTAAAACCATTTCCATGTTTGTCTGTAACCTCATGGGACTGGAAGTTCTGGAAGACAAGAGATTCTTAAAATTTACTGTTATATCCTCAAAGGCTAACAAAATACAATGTAAATTCCCATTAGCAATAGCATAAAAATCCTCAAATATCTTAGGAATTTATGTAATAAAAAAGATATGCAAGACTTCTATGTCAAAAACTAAAAATCTCAGTGGAGTCTTGGAAAACTCAACAAGCCAAAATTTCAAATCTGATTCCATAATCGATAAGAAAATGCAAAGAACCAGGATCCTCTTGAAGAAAACAAAACAAAAGAGAGAAAACCAGGAGGGGAGACTTGCTCTACTATATATTAAGACTTCTTATTTAGTCAGAGTAACTGAAATTGTTGTTATTGGCACAAGTAAGGACAAACACATCAGTGCTTTGGAATAGAAAGTTCAGGAACAGATCTCCTCACACATTGATTTATGACAGTGAAGGCACCACAGAGCAGTAGGAAAAACAGGCTGAAAACAACCATTAAACAAACAACATGAAATTTAAATTATGAAATTATGTTCATCAGAAAAACACTAGAGAATGAAGAGGGAAGCTGTAGAACAAAAGACTTTCGCAGTATATATAATTTAAAAGGGGTTTGCATTCAGAATATATTGGATTGGTCAAAAAGGTCATTCAGGTTTTTTGGAAATAGGTGTTACGAAAAAAACTGGATGACCTTTTTTGGCCAGCCCAATACTAAGGATTACAAAACAAAAAGCAAAAGGTAAATAAGACAGGAGAAAATTGAGTAACAGACTAGAGCGATTCACAAAAGAGGAAGTACAAAAGGCCACCAAACATGAAAACGTACTTGACCTTGTCAGCAATTAGGGAAATGCCAAGTTAAAACCTCCACTAGAATGGCTAAAATTAAAAGGACTGACAATCTTAATTGCAGGCCAGAATATAGAGCAGTAAGAACTCTGATAGACTGCTAATGGGAGTGTAAATTGGTATAAACATCTTGGAAGACATTTTGGAGTTATCTGAGAAAGTTGAATACAGGCAGACCCTTAGGCCAGCAGTTCTCTTCAAGAGAAATATGTGCACATGTACACCAGGAGACAAGTGCAGAAGTGTTGATATTAGCGTTCATAGTAGCCTCAAACTGGAATTTGGTTTGAACCAAAATTGGAACCAAAACTGGAATTTGTTCATGAACCCAAAGGTTCATAAATAGAAGACTGAATAAATAATAGTGTTATATTCATAAGATTGAAATCAAGACTGCAGTGAAAATGAACTGCAGTTTCACACAAGAATATAATTGAATCTCAAACACAATATTAAGCAGAAAAAGCTCATCACAACAGGATAGTTACCATATGATTTCATTTATATAAAATTATATAAAATTCAACAACAGGCAAAAGAAAATACAGTATTTAGGGATTCATATTTAGGTGGTCAAACAAGCAAAAAAATAAAACAAGTCACTATATTAAATCAGAAAAATGGTTACCACTGTGGTTAGTGAGACAGTTGTGAATAGGTAAGAGTATGTGGGAGACTTCTGAGAGTATTATCAAACTTTTATTTCTGGATAGTAGTTAAATCAGGGGTCCCTAACCTCTAGGATATAATGCCTAATGATCTGAGGTAGAGCTAATATAATAATAATAGAAATAAATGCAATGTGCTTGAATCATTGCAAAAGCATCTCCCCACCCAGCCTTCCCTGGTCCATGGAAAAATTATCTTCCATAAAACCCAACCCTGGTGCCAAAAAGGGCGGGGACTGCTGAGTTAAATGGTTGTGTTTTATAATAACTTGTTCAGTTGAACAGTTGTGTTTCTTTGTGCTTATCATCGTAATTTTTTTTGTAATTACTTCCTCATCTTCATAACAGCATATTTTACTGACTAGCAAATTTAAAGGATTGAAGGCCTTGGGACTCTTTTAACTGCAGATAACAGAAAATGCAACCCAAACTGGCTTAAGCAAAAAAGGTAATTTTATTGGCTAACATAATTAAAGATAGAGTATAGACATGCTAGCTTCAGATGAGGCTTAGGTTGGGGCTCATACATGGTGACCGGGTCCTGGTTTCTTTTTATATCTGAGGTTCTTTTACTTCCTTTGGCAAATTTTCAAATTGGCTCTTCCCTTTTGGATCTAGGATGGCCTCCTATAGTCCATGAAATTACAGGAAATAATTAATATATATGACAATCAATAGCCATTTGTTGGGATGGCCAAAAACTTTGAGTTTTTCTGTAGGATGGTATGGAATAGCTCAAATGAACTTTTTTTTGGCCAATCCAGTATTTAGTTGGATATCATCATGCTTGAAAAGCAACACAGTTTTATTTTACTAACCATCTCAGACTTACTTAGAATCAAGACAAAGAAAGTGACTGGGCAGGACAGAGGGACACCAGTGTAGCTTAAATCTGAAGACAACAACAAAACATTTTTTTCCTTTGCTGATGTGAGAGATTCAAAATAGTCACAGGCACTCAGACTAATTAAAAACAAATAAGACATAACAATAACATAATGAGTGAAACTTGATTGGATTTTGGTTAGGAAAAAAGTTGTCTGTAAAAGATATTTTAAGGAGAATT
Source organism: Bison bison bison (assembly GCF_000754665.1). Lineage (NCBI taxonomy): Eukaryota > Metazoa > Chordata > Mammalia > Artiodactyla > Bovidae > Bison > Bison bison. Next base: position 2,558,023 of record NW_011494935.1, on the reverse strand, counting down.
GGGGAAAATGGAGTATTGGCTGGACAATAAAAAGATTTAGGGAATTACACTTTGTTTTCTTCAGTGTAGTAATAGCATTTGGTAATACTGGAAAAAGCTCTTATTTTTAGAAGAGGCAGGCTAGAGCCTTTAGGGGTGCAACATGTTGATGTCTGCAACTTACTCTCAAATAGCTCAACAAGAGACACACACATAGATAAAGCAAATATTCAAAACTTTAACAAGTGTTGAATGTTGAATGAATCTAGATGGTGAGTACATGAGTGATGATTCTAATATTCTTTTAATTCTTCTATATATTTGAAGCTCTTCAAAATAAAAAGTTGGTGAAATAAAAAATGTTTGGGGGGGAAAGCTAAAAAATGCTGACCAAACAAAAAGCTGACATATTTCTATGTTTTTTCTTCCTGAAGTCTAGGCATTACTTGCACAAGAGGCAGAAAAAGATAAATTTATTTTGGTATTCAAGCACTATACGATCTATTGCTTTTCCAATTATCCATGAAAATATTTATTCAACACTAACTATGCATCTCATTGTTAATAGGGAGTTATAATTTTATCTCTGTCTGACTTTATTACAGATTAACTGTTGCCAACCAAATACCAAAGATGGGAGGAAGAAAACTAGAAATGGCAACCCACTCGAGTACTCTTGCCTAGAAAATCCCATGGATGGAGGAGCTTGGTGCAGGCTACTGTCCCTGGGGTCACAAAGAGTCGGGCACAACGGAGTGACTTCACTTTACTTTGAAACATAAACAGTAGCCTACATCATTTATTTATTTTTTGTTATAATCCTGTGAAGTAAATACTGTCATTATCACTGTTTACAGATGGTAGATGGACTCATTTGTATACTTGGCACAGAGAGGATCCCTCATCTAACAAGTGGGGGACATCTGAACCTAAGAGTAAATCTCTCATCATACATTGCTGGTTGGAATATAAAATGGAGTGGTCACTTTGGAAAACAGTCTGGCAGTTTCTCAAAAAATTAAATATTGAGTTACCATGTGCATGCATGCTAAGTTGCTTCAGTTGTATCCCATAGATCCTATGAACTGTAGCCTTCCAGGCCCCTCTATCCATGGGATTTTCTAGACAAGAATACTGGAATGGGTTGCCACGCTCTCCTCCTGGGGATCTGCCCGACTCAGGGATCAAACCTGCATCTCCTGTGGCACCTGCACTGCAGGTGGACTCTTTACTGCTGAGCCACTAGAAAAGCCTTTGAGTTACTGTATAACCCGGCAATTTAATTCTAAGTTTATACCCAAGACAAATAAAAATATTTTCACAGAAAAGCTCATAGTACATAAATGTTCATAGCAGCACTATTCATAAGAGTAAAAAAGTAGAAAAAACCCAAATATCCATCAGCTGATGAATGGATAGACAAAATGTAATATATTCTTACAATCGGATTCTATTTGGCAATTAAAAGAAATGAAGTACTAATACATGCTACAACATTTTTGAAACTTGAAAACACTATGCTCAGTGAAATAAGCCAGACATGAAAGATCGCATCTTGTATTACTTCATTTATATGAAACATCTAGAATAGGCAAATGTGTAGAGACAGAAGTTGTTGCCTAAGGCTAGAGGAAGGGAAAGTGACTGCTAATGGATACAGGGATTTTTTTCTTTAAAAGGGGGATAGTGATAAAGATGTTCTAAAATTGATGGTTGTACAATTCTGTAAATATACTAAAACCCACTGAATTTTACAATTTAAAATAGGTATAATGTATGGTATGTGAATTATATCTCAATTATATTTCAAAATAGTGACTACTAAACCATGTTGCCTAAGAAAACTATAGATTTTCTCTTAGAATTGGCTTTCAAAATCAAACCATGGAGGTAGCCAGGTTGAATGCGATTTTATATCTCTCAGTTTTCATTCCAATCCCAAAGACAGGCAATGCCAAAGAATGCTCAAACTACCACACAATTGCACTCATCTCACATGCTAGTAAAGTAATGCTCAAAATTCTCCAAGCCAGGCTTCAGCAATACGTGAACCATGAACTTCCAGATGTTCAAGCTGGTTTTAGAAAAGGCAGAGGAACCAGAGATCAAATTGCCAACATCCGCTGGATCATGGAGAAAGCAAGAGACT
>NW_011494935.1:2554904-2555615 GCF_000754665.1 Bison bison bison | reverse complement strand
CTCAGCTTTTTTATAGTCCAACTCTCATATCCATATATGACTACTGGAAAAACCATAGCCTTGACTAGATGGACCTTTGTTGGCAAAGTAATGTCTCTGCTTTTCAATATGCTGTCTAGGTTTGTCATAACTTTTCTTCCAAGGAGTAAGTAAGTGTCTTTTAATTTCAAGTCTGCAGGCACCATCTGCAGTGATTTTGGAGCCCCCCAAAATAGTCTGCCACTCTTTTCACTGTTTCTCCATCTATTTCCCATGAAGTGATGGGACCTGATGCCATGATCTTAGTTTTGTGAATGTTGAGCTTTAAGCCAACTTTTCCACTCTCCTCTTTCACTTTCATCAAGAGGCTTTTTAGTTCTTCACTTTCTGCCATAAGGGTGGTGTCATCTGCACATCTGAGGTTATCGATATTTCTCCCGGCAGTCTTAATTCTAGCTTGTGCTTCTTCCAGCCCAGCGTTTCTCCTGAGGTACTCTGCCTAGAAGTGAAATAAGCAGGGTGACAATATACAGCCTTTACGTACTCCTTTTCCTATTTGGAACCGGTCTGTTGTTCCATGTCCAGTTCTAACTGTTGCTTCCTGACCTGCATATAGGTTTCTCAGAGGCAGGTCAGGTGGTCTGGTATTCCCTTCTCTTTCAGAATTTCCCACAGTTTATTGTGATCCACACAGTCAAAGGCTTTGGCATAGTCAACAAAGCAGAATAGATG
>NW_011494935.1:2553608-2554804 GCF_000754665.1 Bison bison bison | reverse complement strand
ATAGCATATTGAAAAGCAGAGACATTACTTTGCCAACAAAGGTCCATCTAGTCAAGGCTATGGTTTTTCCAGTGGTCATGTATGGATGCAAGAGTTGAACTGTGAAGAAAGCTGACTGCCAAAGAATTGATGCTTTTGAACTGTGGTGTTGGAGAAGACTCTTGAGAGTCCCTTGGACTGCAAGGAGATCCAACCAGTCCATCCTAAAGGGGATCAGCCCTGGGTGTTCTTTGGTGTTCTTTGGAAGGAATGGTGCTAAAGCTGAAACTCCAGTAGTTTGGCCACTTCATGCAAGGAGCTGACTCATTGGAAAAGACTCTGATGCTGGGAGGGATTGGAGGCAGGAGGAGAAGGGGATGACACAGGATGAGATGGCATCACTGACTCGATGGACATGAGTTTGAGTGAACTCCAGGAGATGGTTCAGTTCAGGACTGAACTGAACTGAAGATTCTTCTGTTCTAGAGAGTTAACTCTTTTTGAATTCAACAGAGAAAACCTTCGAAGTACCCAGAAAATACTAGGACTGAATAGATAGATGACTGAATAAATGAATTCATGAAAATGCTCCTTTCCCTATATTTCCAATGTTGGCTATCCAGGTTCTTTGGATTTTGGCCCCATTATGTGAAGTCTGGTATATGAGATTTTATCTCTGGATCTAAAATGTGGTACATAACTGGCCACCAGTTATCTGCAGATTTGAAACAAAGGACTGTTTTTACGTGATCATTCAGTTCAGTTCAGGCACTCAGTCATGTCCGACTCTTTGTGACCCCATGAACTGCAGCATGCCAGGCCTCCCTGTCCATCACCGACTTCCGGAGTTTACCCAAACCCATGCCCATTGAGTTGGTGATGCCATCCAACCATCTCATCCTCTGTCATCCCCTTCTCCTCCCGCCTTTAATCTTTTCCAGCATCAGGGTCTTTTCAAATGAGTCAGCTCTTAGAGTTTCAGCTTCAGCATCAGTCCTTCCAATGAATATTCAGGATTGATCTTCCTTAGGATGGACTGGTTGGATCTCCTTGCAGTCCAAGGGACTCTCAAAAGTCTTCTCCAACACCACAGTTCAAAAGCATCAATTCTTCTGCACTCAGCTTTTTTATAGTCCAACTCTCATATCCATATATGACTACTGGAAAAACCATAGCCTTGACTAGATGGACCTTTGTTGGCAAAGTAATGTCTCTGC
>NW_011494935.1:2548740-2553461 GCF_000754665.1 Bison bison bison | reverse complement strand
TCCATGATCCAGTGGATGTTGGCAATTTGATCTCTGGTTCCTCTGCCTTTTCTAAAACCAGCTTGAACATCTGGAAGTTCACGGTTCACGTATTGCTGAAGCCTGGCTTGGAGAATTTTGAGCATTACTTTACTAGCATGTGAGATGAGTGCAATTGTGTGGTAGTTTGAGCATTCTTTGGCATTGCCTGTCTTTGGGATTGGAATGAAAACTGACCTTTTCCAGTCCTGTGGCCACTGCTGAGTTTTCCAAATTTGCTGGCATATTGAGTGCAGCACTTTCACAGCATCATCTTTTAGGATCATTCAGTTCAGTTCAGTCCAGTTCAGTCGTTCAGTCGTGTCCGAGTCTATGTGACCCCATAGATGGCAGCCCACCAGGCTCTCCCGTCCCTGGGATTCTCCAGGCAAGAACACTGGACTGGGTTGCCATTTCCTTCTCCAGTGCATGAAAGTGAAAAGTGAAAGTGAAGTTGCTCAGTCGTGTCCAACTCCTAGCTACCCCATGGACTGCAGCCTACAAGGCTCCTCCGTCCATGGGATTTTCCAGGCAAGAGTACTGGAGTGGGGTGCCATTAGCAAGAGTTAATTCTATAAGGAACTCAGAAACTAGCCTTTTGGAATGGCTAGAACTGTAAGAAATATACACTCTTGCAAACTCTGAGCTGACTTCTTCCTCAGTGTTGAATAAGATTAGTGGACAGTAAGATAACCTGATGCCTCAGTAGATAAAGAATTCTCTTGAAATGTAGGAGTCTGCCTGCAAGGCAGGAGACCCAGATTTGATCTCTGGGTGGGGAACATCCCCTGGATAAGGAAATGACAACACACTTTAGGATTCTTGCTTGGGAAATCCCTTGGACAGAGGAGCCTGGTGGGTTACAATCCATGCAGTCCCAAAAGAGTCAGACAGGACTGAGTCAGTAAACTGCTACCAAGATAACCTTTAGAATCCTGAACTGCCTGCCATTCCACAAACATAAACACTCCACTTATTTCCTTCTAGCACATTACGTTAATTCCTTTTATGACCAAGATATGGCAGTTGGGTATATCCTTAAGCTTGGTTCCAGGTACTTACCATGTTTTTCTCCTGACCTTTCCCGATTTGTGTGCTTTTGAGTGTTTCTAGAAAGTACTTGCTGTCTTTTATTTGAGATTGTAAAAACAGGAAAAAAGTCACATGAGATTGCCTCATTTATTTGAGCAGTCCTCTCTAATACCCCAACCCCCACCCCACTGCTTTTCTTTTTAGTGTGATTTGGTTACCTGTTTCTGGCTCTTTAGAGCTTTTTCAAAACTGGATTAGCAGCAGTGTAATAGCAGTAACCCTTTAATTACAGGAGTAATTTTCTTTGCTTGTTTTGAACCCCAGCATTCATAGGCAGCTGCTATAAAAACCAAGTGTGACTTTTTTTTCCTGCTTTTACAAGTTCAGGGAACTTACAATAAAGGTTATAGGACTTTGAACCCAATTTTTCCCTTTAAAAAAGGAAAGGTCAGAGCTGAGGTAGACTTTGCTTCCATTTAAACAAAACACAGAAATTCAGTATCAGTACTAAAGTAATACTTTCAAAATTCTGTCATTCACCTGGGAAGAATAAATAAATCCAGTTAGAATCTGTTTATGTAGTTTTGACTTCATGGTAATCTTATTTCTGGCCTTACGTTTTCTTGACTGAGTCAGTAGTAAAATTGTGAAAACAGGAGGAAATCAAAGGAAAGGCCTTGCTGTCCTGGGCAGTTTCCTATTCCAATCATTAGTCATGTGGCCTCTGTAGTTCTGTGTGTGTGTAATTTCTCATTTACCAGGCTATATCGAGAGACTCATAAAACTGCCTCTTTGCCATGTAGCAGGCTTAATGATTATTCTAAAGTAGTCTAAGGCGCAAGGATGAAAGGTGGCCAATCCCCAGAAATTTTAAAAACTTAAATTTCTTTAGGGATATCAAACTGGTGGAAGGGAAGTTACTCTGAATTTGATTGATTGATGCCTCCAGAAATTACATTTTCTGAATGTAGAGCTTGTGTTTACAGTTTTGGCTAGATACAGAGGTAGGCTTGCCAGATGACAGTAGTGGTAAAGAACCCACCTGCCAATGCAGGAGACATGAGAGATGAGACTTCAATCCCTGGGTCAGGAAGATCCCCTGGAGGAGGGCATGGCAACCCACTCCAGTATTTTTGCCTGGAGAATTCCATGGACAGAGGAGCCTGGTAGGCTACAGTCCACAGGGTCGCAAAAGAATCAGACAGGACTGAAGTGACTTAGCATACAAAGGTGTCTCAGAATTGGGGATTTACCCTTAAGTGTACCAATGCCAAAGGCTTGAATTTCCAAGGAGGGCCTCCAACACAAATCTAGGTTGAAGGACCTTAATTTCTTTTGTAACAGGCAGTGTGTTTGTTCTCCCAAGTGGTCCTGGCAGGTAAGTGTGTTTCTTTTGTAACAATTTCAAGATGATTCAATCTAGTGGCAACATTTTATCTACTACTGAGTGTGTGATCTTCTGTGTGTGTAGGCATTGCCAACCTCAAAGTGACTGTCTAGGAACTAACCAAAGACAAAGGAAGGAACAATGTAGGCCTTTTTTTTTTGGAAGGGGCTGAGGGTGAGGGAATTTGTAGAGGGTCATTAAGGCAAGTAAGTAGATAAAGCCCAGAAGACCAGCAACATTCTTGATTCATTCTTGGTACAAACAATGTGTTTCAGGTTTTTTACTGTGAGTAAATGGAGAACAGTTCCTGCCCCATAAGGTATGTTAACATAATCTTGGGAAGTGTGATGGTACATTAATCTGTTTTTAACCTTAGACTAAAAGACAGGACACACACTTACCATTTAATTACATACAACAGTAAAATTCTTTGAACAAGTTCTTTAAACCAGAGTTGGAATTCTTAAAGATACTCAATGCATAGTTCCAATTCACTTATTCATATATCCACTCACTTATTCAATAGAAGTTTTATTGGGCGCCTGTTCTGTGCTAGGCAGTGCTGAGCCATCACAGATACTGTCTCTGACGCCAAGGAGTTGACAGTCTAGACCAGTCAGTAGGGAGTTAAAAAAAAAATCTGGCCTCTTTGCTACTGCGGTTCCATCGGGTTAAGGATCAGCCTCTCCAATTCTCCCACGTGGTCCTGGCAGGTAAGTGTGGGTGTGAGCGCGTGTGGCTCCTGGTGTTTGGGGAGTGTGAGAGCGCACGTGTGTCAGAATGGTGAATGTCACAGTGCGCGTGCAGATGTCGGCGTGGCACACGTCTCCATAGCGGCGGGAGCCTGGCTGTGTAGGCTGCGAGAGGCGTGTGTCTCCTACCCGTGTACCGGAGGCGGCGCGGGAACCACCCAGCGGCGCGATTGTGAGTGAGCGCGAGGGCGCGCAGAGGCGCGCCCGTACGGGGGAGGGCCGCGCCGCGCTGGCAGCGCCGCGCGCAGGCGCAGAGCACTGAAGCCGGGCTGCTGCGGCCGCAGAGCGCCGGGGGCGGGAGGAGTGAACGAAGAAGGCCATGGCTGCCGCCGGCTGCTAAGGAGCTCGGCCCGCGAGCGCCTGCCGCCGCGGACGATGGTGACCGCACGGGTTGGGCTGCTGCCGCCTCCGCTGCCGCCGCCTCCCGAGACGCAACATCCAAGGCCCGGCGCGGAGAAGCCGCCGCTGTGAGCCGCGCGGTCCCGGCCCCTGCTGCCGCCGCCCGAGAAGAGCGGGAGGGCAGGCGAGCGAGAGAGCCGGGGAGTTGCGGAGCCCTTCAGTCCGCCCACGGCGCCTCCCCGTGGGGAGGGAGGCCGCAGCCTGAGGTGAACGAGCCGTCCGCCCGGGTCGGCCCCTTCTTCTCCCGGCGCCCTCGCCCGCATCCTGCATCCTCTCTTCTCCCCCTCCCCCGTCCCTCTTCACTCCCTTCCTCCATCCCGTCGCCCGCTCCTTCCTCTTCTCTCCCTTCGCCCCTTTCCCCGTTCGTCTCCTTCCTCTTCTCCCATCCTCGTCTCCACTTCACCCGCAGCGCCCCCTCCTTCCCAGCCGCCAGCCCCTCCCTCGGCCCTCCTGGCCCCCGCTTCGGCTCTCTTCCGGCTCTGTCCTCCCCTCCCGGGGCCCCGCTTAGAGCCCCCTCTCCCAGCTCCTGGGCTCTGCCCGGCCCCTCTCCAACCCCACCCTCCTGGACAGAGCCCTCGTCTCCCCAGCATTCCTAAGATGCCCTTGCTCTGAGCGCTGCCCCATCGCCTCCCGAGACCCCATTTAGGGCCTTTTCCAAGCCCCTTCTGAGCTGCCCCTTTTCCAGCTGCTCCTTTCCAGCTCCTTTCCTCCAGTTCCCACTTCCAACTTTCGGTCTTTTGCGTCTTTGTCCGCTTGGCTCACGAGGTTCCCTCCCTCTCTTATTTCACCCTACGCTTCTTTGCTTTACGCAGCCCCAAACTCAGCTTCCCCCCTTTCATTCGGTTTGAGGTGGTTTTGGGGTGCAGAAAGGCCTGCCAAGTCATTCTTCAAATGGGGACCCATTTCCACTATATCATGTCTGTCAGCCTTTTTTACAGTATGAGCGGTCTTCATCCTTTCCTTTTTGTTCCCATCGCTGCTACTCTCGTTTGCCAGGCCTTCTGCATCCCTCTCCACTTTTGCTTTTCTCAACCAAGGATCCCAAGACCCTTGCCCGCCCTTTGGGAATAGATCCCCTTTCTGTTCAGGGATGAAGAACTTAGTCCGCGTCTTCTTTCAGAATCTTTTTGGTG
>NW_011494935.1:2548447-2548640 GCF_000754665.1 Bison bison bison | reverse complement strand
ATCCTTGGCCAGAGGGGAGGGGAGCTCCCTGGCACGGGCCTCTTTCCTGGCAGAGTTTTTGTGGACGTAATCCCCTAGCCCCGCGGCGGCAGCGGCCCCGCTGCTGCTGCTGCGCTGCTTGCTTTGCAGCGAGCTGGGCTGGGGTTACTATAGTTCAAACGCGGCTGAGATCAGCAGGCGTGGGGGGCGGGGG
>NW_011494935.1:2533510-2548347 GCF_000754665.1 Bison bison bison | reverse complement strand
GAGGAAGGGGGCTCTGCTGTGAGAAGGCATCAAAGATTAATGGATGGCTTTGCATCGAAGTCTGCAGTAAACAGGAAACTAGTTTGAAAGGAAAGGAGAGGGACTGTGTGTCTTTTTATTTTTTAAAATACGGACTGAGCAGTTCTGGTGAATCTTGAATCTTGCCCAAAGGATGAGCTGTCGGTGCTGCAGTCGTGACCCAGGCTGAGCGCCCAATGGCAGAGATAGCAGTTTTCTATTTCCTCTGTCTGGCTGCTTAAGTTGAAAGATGGCCCTTGTATTCTGAGTGGATTCCCAGAGTGGATGTTTGCCGATTTGGAGATGACCAGAAACCACAGAATCGCTAGTAGTTTACGTGGAAATAAGGTACATACACAAAGTTAGCTAGCAGTGAGTGGGAGTGGGAAGGATCAGCTGTATTTAAAACGTGTGCCAAAGCTTATGTAAGAAGTGGGTTCTTCTCCCCGGCATCTGAATTTTTGGCTGAGTTTACTTATGATTTTAGGCTTTAGCTCTGCCCTCAACATTTTCAGGGCTTACCATCCTAACATCCGGACAGCCAGAAAATGTCTTTCTTATTAAGATTGGCTTTAGCTGATGGTAGAATTCCACCCCCCCCCCCCCCAAACTTCGGATTGAACAGAGAAAGGAGACTGATGATGAATGATAGTTTTTTGTTTTTCTCCTTATGCTGAGGAGGAAAGGTGTAAAAACTTTCGGAGTTATCTAATATTGTACTGAATAATTTTAAATCGGGTTATAAGGCATTCTTATTTTTGTTTTTTCTAGGAGATGTGAATTCTCTTCCCTTTTTGGGTAAGAACATTTTCATTTCTTATTTTTTAGCATAATTCTTCAGCTGATGAGAAGAGCTCTGACGTTAAAAACTTACATTTTTCATATTGTTGATGATTTGTTTGATTTCTTCATATTCAAAACTAAAATGTAGTATTTTCTGAAAAGTGTAGAATGAGGTCCCTAGTGTATCCTAAACCACAAAAGTGAATGATGAATTGTGCAGCGTTGTGCTGGTACAGGACATTCTTGTGTTCCTAGGTAGCAATTTGCTGCTTCCAAGCCTAGGAATGTCATTTAATGAAATCCTGTGGTCTTGTTTTTGGTTAGCTTTTGTTAAGCCTTTCTTTTTCTGTTACTGGAAAGGGATGGATTTTTTTTTTTTATAAAGCTGTTTCACTGTGTAAAGCATCTTTGAATCACATTTAGTTTTCATTACTTTCAGAGACAATTCGTTGGAATGTTACTTTCTCAGTTCTTTCCACATTTCAAGGAGGAAGTTTAAAAATCACGCACAGAAGGTAAAATGTACATAACTGAACAAGGCAGGGAGTATCTTATATATTTGGCTTTAGAGAATGTTAAGCCTTTGAGTTTTCTTTGCCTTCAGCTCTTCTGTTTATTTTTGAGGGTTAGTTGATACTGTTTGGTTTTAGGAGAATTTTGAGCTTCCTCTGACTTAGAATATGTTCCCTAGCTCTGTTTAACAAATCTTAGAAAAAGATAAATTAGGCTTGAACCAAACATCGTCTCTTTACCCCAGGAGAGAAGGCTGCATTTTTATTTATTTCATGTTTTTAATTTAGTCTTTTAGCAGATGTGAGTGATTTGGCACATGTGAGTAATTTCAGGTTTCAGCAAATAAAATATATTTCAACATTTTGTTTAGCTGTTAGTTTAGTGTGTGGAGCTTGAGTGTAGTGTATGGTATTTATTTGTAATGGTCACACCCTATCATGTGGCATTTCTATGAAGAATGGTCCACAATGGTTCCCCCCCCCACCCCCCGCCTTTTTCTTTCCATAGCTCTTGTTGGTAGCATTTTAGCTTCAGCTTTCTACGTATTAAATTTGTTTCCTCCACGTCCCTATACATGGCCAGCTTGCCAATGACTTACTGAAATGTCACTCACATACAGAAATAAATGAGACATTTAGTAAGCAATATATTTGTTGTTAAAGGGGATATTTCATTCCATCCAGGCAGTAGAGTTTAGGTGTCTGTCTTGGATGTTCTTCTGTTACCAGTAGGTTTAGGGACCCGATTTTCTTTTTATTCTTGTTCCATTTGTCTTCTGTTCTTGTCCCGTTTGTGTTCTGTTCTTGTCTGTTTGTGAAGTAGTGGTAATTTAAGGGGAAGCATGTACCATTCTGCTAATGGCCTTCTTTTGTAATAGAGATACGGTCCTTTTTAAGAATTAGGGAGTTTTTTCCCTTAGCATTTTGGATCTTGATTTCTGACGTAGGATTGGTTATTTTGTGTAATTTTTTTTTCTTTACCCCTTTAAGAGCTACAATAAATAGTGAAACTGGGCACATTTAAAAACAAGAAAACATTTAAAACATATGAAGGCTCTAAGTCAGATGAATATGGACCACAAATATTAACTCAGTAATTGTCCCCTTTTTTGTTACTTACAAAAGCAGTATTGATTCATATTGGAATATAGAATATGGAAAGGTAGTTACTTTTCCATTACTGAATAAAGCCTGTTAGTGATATTTTTGTCTTGGTACATACCATGGTAATTTTCACACGTGACTGGTGGTTTGTGAGAAAAAAAAAAAAATCTATCATTTGTGCACTTTGAAATGAACTCCCAAGAGTGCACTGAGTTACCAGGTTGACCACCACAGTAAGTAGTTACTTCCTGTGTATTTCCTTAAGTTATCTAGATAGCTTAGGCACATTATATTACACTTTTCCTAGTAATATATGGGTATACTGAAACATTTGTCAAACAGAAAAAGATAGAGGGGAATAAAAATCACCCCAGGGCCACTGTTGAAAGGATGTTAATGTGAATATTTCCTAGAATTTTTTTTTTTCTTAATAATATCACAAGCTTTGAGAAATGTAGGCTCCTAAATGCCTAAATGGTATAATTTGTAATAAATGTTGATTCGAGATTTTATTTTTCAGTGCCTTTTTTTACCCCCTTAGGACACAGCTATTTGGTTATGATTCTCTGACAATATTCCGTTTAAAAAAATTTTTTTCTTGAAGTAGAGTTGATTTATAATGTGTTAGTTTCAGGTGTACGGCACAGTGAATCAGTTATACATACATATATGTAAATTCATTCTTTTTTTAGATTTTTTTCCCCATATAGGCTGTTAGAGAATATTGAGAATATAGAGTTCCCTGTGCTGTGCAGTAAGTCCATATTAGTTATCTGTTTTATATGTAGCAGTGTGTCAGCCCCAGTCTCCCAGTTTATCCCTCCCCTCCATTTCTTGTGTATGGAAATTATTAAAGCAGTCTTGTTCATTTAAAGTAATCAGAATTACAGTATTTATTTATAAAAAAGTTAATTTTGTATTATTGGTAGGACATACATAACATTTGAGTAGTGGGAATGATATATAATAAATCAGTTTAGTGATGGGAAAACTTGTATTAATGATGTGCCAAACTGAGCAGCATTTCCCCCCCAACTATCTGAGCTAGGAAGCTATGAAAATTAGAGGGTGAAATGGAAATACTGACAAATATTTAACCATAGCATAGCAATCTGTCACTATAATTTTCTTTGGAGATAAATGTTTTCATTTGTCCTGTAATGTCTGAAATTACTGCCAAAGCTAGAAGTGTATTTTGCTTTCTCAGCAAAGTTCTTAAAAGGATATTGTCAGAGCCAACAATCTAGAATTATCGTTACTCCTAAAATTATCCTTTACCACTTCTGTCTTTTTTTCTGTAATTCCTTGGATTAATTTGCAGCTCTATCATATAAAGCAGTATTACACTAAGTTGTCCTTTATATAGTAGATTGGCAGATCGTTCGTTTCCTTCCTTCCTTTTTTTTTTTTAAGCCCCCCATTCACCACTGCTAATCAACAGCTAAGCAAAGACAGAGGCTGCAGACTCACAGTGCCTGACTTCTTCCATGTGCCAGCATGTCTGTGTGGCACAGAGAAGAATTTGATGAGCTTTTTCCTACCTTGAAAGCAGATGGTGGGAATTTCAGACTAAGAGGTTTTTTTTCCTTCAAGATTTATAGATTTATTTATTTATTTATTGGGCTCTGTTGGGTCTTGGTTGCTGTGTGCACGATTTCTCTAGTTGCAGTGCATAGGCTTCTCACTGTGGCGGCTTCTCTTGTTGCAGAGCACAGGCTCTAGAGTGCATGGGCTTAGTTGCCCCATGGCATGTGGGATCTTCCTGGACCAGGGATCGAACTGATGTCCCCTGCATTGCAAGGTGGACTCTTAACCACTAGACCACCAGGGAAGCCCTAAAAGTTTAATTTTAATGATACAAAGAAACAGGATTGCAAATCATGTTGCCTTTACCTGTATCTTGAGTTCTCTGCATTGTATCTGTATCATGTAAATTGTTTACTTCAGTTTTGATTTTAAGTAATAAGGAACAGGATAGACTGTGAGATGCTGTATACTCAATGTGCAGTTATTATATTTTTATTAACTTAGGCTTTTTCATGTAATAACTTTAAAATTTGCTCTTTATTAAAAAAGCTACATAACTCTCAAGGAATTTTATAGGAGTGAATTTTCCTTCTCAAGATAATTGGACAAAAGCTACAGTATTCTTATAGGCTGTTTTGTTAAGTGCCTAGATTTGGAATTAGAAGCTTTTTAAAAAACAAATTTTGAGGCCCAAACATTTCCTCAGAGCATTAAAGTTAAGCAGACCCGAGAGTCCATGTGAAAACATAATAGAAAGCTTATTTCCTAAATATCTGGAAGTAGTAGATGCATCTAAGGAGCTTTTTACATTACAACATAGTTTTTGTAGTATGTGATCCATTAGACTCATAAAAGGATATCTAAAAGCTATTTGAGGTGACTTACTCTTTTATATGTATCTCCTGAAGTTTAGGTCTGCTCCAAGAAAAAACATGGCTGCAAAGGAGAAACTGGAGGCGGTGTTGAATGTGGCCCTGCGGGTGCCAAGCATCATGCTGTTGGATGTCCTGTACAGATGGGATGTCAGCTCCTTCTTTCAGCAGATCCAAAGAAGTAGCCTCAATAACAACCCTCTTTTCCAGTACAAGTATTTGGCTCTCAATATGCATTATGTAGGTAAGTGTCTACATCCTGTTTCCTGAGCTTTTAGTGAGTATTCTGATCTATGTCTTTGTATACTCTTTAATTTGGGTAAAATCATGTCCTTTTACATTGAAGTGACAGTGATACAGTCGTTGATAAATGTTTATGAATCATGTTTATAGTCTTATTTGTTTCACAATTGCATATAAATTATTAGGGGTAGAGGAAAATAGACAGAGTTGGATTTATTTTGCTGTGAAATATATTTTGATGAACCCTGGAAAGCAGAAGAAAACATTTGGTTTTTTTTTTTAATTTATTTTTTGCTTCTGGTTTATTAGATGTAATTGACGTGTATAAAAGAAAACATGTATTAGATTTTAATAGGTAGAGTTAAATAATGGGAAATAACCTTTCCAGACGTTTGCTGTGCTGTACTCATTCTTGTCCAGCTCATTTGGTGACCCCATGGACTGTAGCCTGCCACGTTTCTCTGTCCATGGAATTTTCCAGGCAGGAATACTGGACTGGGTTGCCATTTCCTACTCCAGAGGATCTTCCCGACCCAGGGATCAAACCTGTGTCTCTTGAGTCTCCTGCATTGGCAGTGGATTCTTTACCACTGCGCCACCTGGGAAGCCCTTTCCAGACATTTGGCCTGTTAAAACTTGTCATTAATTTGGGTTTTGGTAGTAATTCAGAATGTAAGGTTTTTTTTAGATTATTTATTTATTTATTTTTGGTTACGCTGTGTCTTCATTGCTGCATTCAGACTTTCTCTAGTTGCACTGAGCAGTGGCTTCTCTGGTTGGGGGCCACAGGCTCTAGGCGCAGAGGCTTCAGTAGTTGTGGCTTGTAGGCTTTAGAGCTTGGGCTCAGTAGTCGTGGCTCATGAGCTTAATTGCTCCTCAGTATGTAGAATCTTCCCAGACTAGGGATTGAACCTGTGTCTCCTGTTTGGCAGCCAGATTCTTATCCATTGTAGTACCAGGGAAGTCCAGAAAGTAAGCAATATTCTTTATCCTTCCAAAACATTAATATCATTTGAAGGTATAGTATTCATTTCAGTTAAATGAAATGTGGAAAATTATAATATTTTTTTAAAATGCTTGAAATATATAATTGATACAATTGTTTTTGAATCAGTGGTAGAAGTAATGTGAAGAGATTTAAGAAATTAAAGTCAAGATATACAGGCAGGGGACTTCCCTGGAGGTCCAGTTGTTAAAGATACTGTATGTCCATTGCAGAGGGCATGGGTTTGATCCCTGGTCAGGGAAGATCCAGTCCATCTAGAATAAAAGTCATGATTCTTAATTTTTAGGTTAATTTTTTTTATATGTAATAATAATGATAGTATAATTTCATTTAACATCAGTAACTCAAGATGTGGCTTGAATGATGTGCTGCAGTGGTTTTATTAATATTTTTGTTGTTAGAATTGCCTATCAACAAGTATATCTTTTTTAAAATTTGAAGATTATCTTTTATAAAATTGTTAAGGGTTGTCCTGTCTCTGAGATTTTTTTTTTTTTTATAAAGAACTTTCTAGCCCTGAGAACCCCTTATAGTTCTGAGAGATTTAAGCCGTTGTGGGAAGGAGTATGGTACAGTAGAAAAGACTACACTAGAGACAGAACATCTGAGTACAGTAGATTTATCTCTCTCAGTTGGCACTACCTTGGAAAGCCTCTGAAATGAGAAGGTTCTTTTATGCTACAAAATACTAATTCTCAGCCCTTTAAGGGGTTAACCTGTTAAAGGTTTGTATGTTAGTTTATGGAAAATAATTCCAGTCTGTTGTAGAAGAACAGTTGGGTACTTGGTTTAGATATTTCGCTTAATCCAGCAAAAGTAGTTTGTTCTGTGGTCTTAAAAATGTACTTATCACATATACTATTTCTGAATATATGGAAGTGTTTATTATAAAAAGAGCTACCTAATAACAGAAACATTCATCTTAGAAGTTGTATGGGTTCTCGTACAGTTGCAGTTTGCACTCTTTGGCTTTGGGAACTCAACTGAGCCTTCTTAAATGCACTCATGCTATGGTAGAGTAAGCTCAGTGATTGCACAAGTAGATAATTTCAGCTTGAACAGATTTTTGGTTACAGTAACCTCTGTGTCATAGCATTATGTAGTGTTTATGTAATGTTCCAATTTACAGAATTTCACCCTTAAATGGATTTTAGAAATTGTAAGTTATGTTCAGAAACCAAAAAGCATAAAAAGTATACAGTGAAAAGTACCTTCCTCCTGTCTCTGTTCCTCATCTACTGAGTTCTCACTTTGAGTCTCAACAGGTAGCTGTTTTTATTTTCTTGTGCATAATTCTGGTGAAGAAGGCAATGGCAACCCACTCCAGTACTCTTGCCTGGAAAATCCCATGGACAGAGGAGCCTGGTAGGCTGCAGTCCATGGGGTCGCTAGGAGTCAGACACGACTGAGTGACTTCACTTTCACTTTTCACTTTTCATGCATTGGAGAAGGAAATGGCAACCCACTCCAATGTTCTTGCCTGGAGAATCCCAGAGACAGGGGAGCCTGGTGGGCTGACGTCTATGGGGTCGCACAGAGTCGGACACGACTGAAGCGACTTAGCAGCAGCAGCAGCAGCAGCATAATTCTGGAGATATTTTATGTATGTGTAAGTAAATATAAAGATATATTGATATATAAATGATAAAAATATAAATATCTTTCCTCTTTTTTAGTACAGATGATAACATAGTACATTACTCTTTTGAACCTTTTGTTTGTTTTAACTAAATGATGTATCATAGAGCCATGTTATTTTTAGATATTCACTGTTTTTTCATGCTGACACATTCTGATCTGCCAGATCTTAAGATTCTGACGAACTGTTGAGGCCTCACTTTCTTCCCCAGCCCTCCAGTTCTGTTTCGTAGGGGCATAGTACTCTTGTATGACTGTACCATGATTTAGTGCATGAATTACTTCAGTGGAGGACATTTTAGATAGCTTCTGTCTTCTACTGTTTCATTCAGTGTGGTACTAAACAGTTTTGTATAGCTATCATTTCAACAGGTGCAAAGATAGCCAGGGGATGAGTTATTAGAAGTGATTCTGCTGGATTAGAGCATACATACATTGGGACTGTTGACTGATACTGCTCTCTATAGACTATGTTGTACCTACATAAGCAGTTGTTGACGCTTCCTGAAATCCTACATCCTTATCAAAGCAGTATTATCCAACTTTAATATCTGGCTGCTTAGTGGGTTTCTCTGATGGTTCAGCAGGTAAAGAGTCCGCCTGCAATGCAGGAGACATGGATTTCATTCCTGGGTTGGGAAGAGATCCCCTGGATGAGGAAAGTGGCAACCCACTCCAGTATTCTTGCCTGAAAAGTCCCATGGACAAAGGAGCCTGGCGGGCTACAGTCCAAAGGGTTGCAGAGTCGGACATGACTGAACTAGTAAACATGACATGGCATGTAGGTGAAAAGTGGTTATTTTAAAATGTAGTTTTCATTTGTGTTTCTCTTATGAATGAGATTGAATTTATTCATGTGTTTAAAAAATTGGTAGTTTCCTCCTTTGAGAGTTGTCAGTACTTGTCCCTTGCTCACTTTTCTATGGGACGTTAGCCTTTTCTTACTAGTTGGTGGGGTTTGATATATGTTAGGGAAATAAGCCCTGTGTGATGAGTTGGAATTTTTTCCAATTTCAGTTCTCTTGATTTTGCTAAAGATATTTTTGACACACAAAATTTGTTTTTATTGTGATTGAATTTATCATTTTTTCTTTCATATATCTTTAGGATTTTTAATCAATTAAAAAAGCCTTCTCTGTTCTTAAGTTTATAAAGATGTATGTCATGTTTTATTGCATTCTTTTTGTTGTTTCATTTTTGCATTTAAATCTTTGCTGCATTTAGAATTTATCTGCATTTACAGGGTGTCTTATTCCATTTCTGAACTTTTTTTCTATTCATTTCTTATTATTGAGGATTTAGATTTTATTTTACTATCTGATAGAGTTAGTCTCTTTTTCTTTATTTCCGTCTCTGAGTTTATTTTGGTGGTTGTTGTTAGTTTTCTACATGAACTTCCCAGTTATTTAATCTTCCAAACACAGCCCTGTTGACCTGTTTGCTGGGATTGCTTATTATTAAAAGTTAAGTTAGCATGAAGAGAGAGCTTAAGGGTGCTAACTCTTTAGGAAAGAACACAAGAGACTTAACTATGTTCATGATTTCTTTTGCATCCTTCTGGATGGAGTGTTTTAAAGTTTTCTTTATGTAGCCCTTAGACTTTTATTTTTCAGTTCATTCCTAAGTTTGTTTTTTGTTTGTTTTTTTTTTACTGTTGTGAGTTTTTTTCTCCTTTATATCCTCTGTTATTAAGAGCTTAAAAATCAAGGTGGGGAGTGTTAATAATTGTGTTAATGAAGTATAATTGTACCTTTGAAATTAGAAGCTTTCCAGTGTGGGTCCTGTCTGAGGACAGCAGAGAGAGTAACTCTCGAGATGTTAATTATAGAACTGTTTGCAGGGTGTAGGATATATAAAGGAGAAAAGAAATAATATTGAAAAGGAACAATAGGGCCATTTGTGAAAAGCCCTGAATGCAAATGTTAGATATTGTGCTTAAATTGATAGATAGTGGTGGGTCAGTAAGGGATTTAGAGCAGGTGAGCTGCATCTTAAGATTGATTAGGCAGTGTTGAATAGGATAGGATAGTGGATTGGGGAGGGGAGAAACCAGAGGATAGAAGGCCATTTAGGATTTTTGGCAACAGGTAATGAGATCGAGAGCTAGCATGGGCTTGTAGCAGTTGCAAAGAAAAGAGTGGATATGAGAATAGTTCTGTTGTAACTATGATCACTAAAATCATTAGTGCCCTAAAAGGTAAAACTCAAACTTCATTTGTATCCCTGTTTTGCACACCTTTCCATGTTTGTGAAACTGTTAACCACGATCTCCTTCTTAAAAATCTTTCTGAATTCTTCTAGATTATTAATCATTCCTTCTGAGTCTTTTGCTGTATCTTTGGACTCCTTTAGTGTTGATATTCCTAGGATTTGTGTTTAATTTTCATATTTTGTTGTTGGGGTGGTTTCACATAGTTTTGGCTACAAATCTCTATCTCCACTTTTCACTGCTTTTGACCACTTTAATCTCCATTATTGTTCCTCCTCTTTGATCGCATGGTATCCAGTTCATACCTCCACCATGGTACTTACTGTACTACATTCTAAGGGTCCATAAGCCTAGCTATCTTCCCAACTAGATAGTTAGCTCCCTTAAGGTAGGAATGGTATTGTCTATTATCTCAGTATTATCAGTACCTAACTAGTGCCTGGTGATGAATAAATGATTTCTAACTATCATTAGCTATCTCAACCTAAATATTTTACAAGCACTTCAACTTATCACTTATCTCATCACCTTTACTTAACCTCAAGCCTCTGCCCCCTTAGTAGCAAAGCCATCCTTTCAGTTACCCATGCTGGAGACATCAGAACCATCTTCACTTCCTTTTTCTCAACCATTCACCAGTAGATTACCATTAAGACCTATTTAAGTATATATCTCATAAATGACCCTGCCAACTTCATATCCAAAGCTACTATTTTATTCCATGTCCTCATTTTTTTTTTTTCTTCACTACTAAAATAACCCTTTAAATAGCAGAAATTCTTGTATTTCATTAGGAGGGTTCACCAATGTTAATTTAAGCAGATCATTATTTTTAAATGCTGCTAGTCTTGCTTTTTTTAATTACAAATTACTGTTGAGTTAGCTTTATCATGGCGGTGGCAGAGGATGAGATGGTTGGATGGCATCACTGACTCAATGGACACGAGTTTGAGCAAGCTCCTAGAAATAATGAAGGGACAGGGAAGCCTGGTATGGTGCAGTTCATGGGATTGCAAAGTCAGACACGACTTAGCAACTGAACAACAACAAAGCTTCATCATTATCAATTTAGTTTGTTTTGGTTGGTTCAGTTAATCCTATAGTCTGAGTAATGATGCATATTTGCATCAGCAGTAGTTTTGTATTTTTCAACTAATTAGATGATGTATACAGTTGATCCTTGAACTCTATAGGACCCTTGAACTCTGTAGGTTCGGAAGGCTGACTGTAAAGTTATACTCAGGTTTTATACCATGAGGAGAGCTTGGTGCTCCTGATCCCTGCATTGTTTGAGGATCAACTGTTTATTGTAGTTCAGATGATTTAGTCATACAGCTCTTAATACATCAGCATAAGTATTCATAATCTCTCAAAAATCTTCTTGTGCAATATATTTGATCACAGTTACTTTTTCACTGGAATGTGAAAATGGGGATATAGGTGACCATAGGGTTTTTGTTACCGTTTTGTTTTTTGTTTTCTTACCTCATCTATATGTTTTTCATTTTCTTACCTCACCTATATGGTATTTAAAGGATCTGAGAACATAAGCCCAGGCTAAACTCCTTAATTATTGTTGTTGTTCAGTCACCCAGTCATGTCCGACTCTCTGCGACCCCATGGACTGCAGCACACCAGGCCTCCCTGTCCCTCACCATCTCCTGGAGTTTGCCCAAGTTCATGTTCATTGCATCGTGATGCCGTCCAGCCATCTCATCCTAAGTTAGTTAGAGTTAGTCACTCAGTCGTATCTGACTCTTTGTGACCCCATGGAGTGTAGCCTGCCAGGTTCCTCTATCCATGGAATTCTACAGGCAGGAATACTGGAGTGGGTAGTCATGCCCTTCTCCAGGGGAATCTTCCCGACCCAGAAACCGAACCTGGGTCTCCTGCACTGTAGGTGGTTTCTTTACTGTCTGAGCCACCAGCTCTATCAGCAGCATCATCTCCCAGTACCCTCCTAATACTCTTTCTACTTACACCAAAATCTAGTGTGGTCTAGAGTTTCCTGTCTCCTGAAAATTTCCTTTGTACTTCTGTGGCTGTCAGAGCTGCTGTTGCTGTTCTCTTAGAATGTTTCCCCTTTCTCTTAGCCTGGTAAAGATCCATTTACCCTTTGAGGTCCAGGTCAAACAATCACCTAACCATAGCCCTTTTAATTTTTATGAAACTACCAAGGATGTATCACACTTTTGTCCTTGTTTGGTTTTCCACGAGACTGTGATTTCTTTATTTTTTCTTCTTGGATTTTCCATGGCCACGAGTGCATCTGGATCATACTTTACACATACTAATGTTGATTGATTGCATGACTGAATAATTGAAAGAATGAAATGAATATGTTCAGTCTAGAGAATTTGGCAGTTGATTTTATGAGATACACAGGAGAAGGGAAAGATAAGGATATCTGCAAAGGAAAATGATAGTTTATTAAACGTCAGAAAATCTAAGGAGGATGTGAGGGCGATCTGGTTGCGACATCTGTCACCCCATTGATCGCCAGGGTTGATTCGGCTGATCTGGCTGGCTAGGCGGGTGTCCCCTTCCTCCCTCACCGCTCCATGTGCGTCCCTCCCGAAGCTGCGCGCTCGGTCGAAGAGGACAACCATCCCCGCTAGAGGAGGACCGGTCTTCGGTCAAGGGTATACGAGTAGCTGCGCTCCCCTGCTAGAACCTCCAAACAAGCTCTCAAGAAAATCTAAGGAAACGTTTCATGCAATAAGTAGACTGATTAGAAAATCCTTCAGCCACAAACAGTGAAAATGCTTGCTAAATATAATAAACATCCTTTTAAATACTTCTTAAGTCCTATGAGAAAGAGATTAACAGACTTAATTGGAGGAAATTATTTTACAAAATGAAAAGCAAATAGAAATATGTATCTCTGGCTTCCCTTGGATGGTTCTTAAAGTTAGGATGTGTGGAAAATATGTAGTGCCTAACACAGCTCCTGTTTCTTAAACTTTAAGACACATTAGGTGCTAAGAAGGGATGTCTGTGCCCTAGTGAAGACTCATTCATGAGAGGACAATAAGCCAGGGCCAGATTTTTGCAAGATGTTTAACGTTACACTGAGAGGTTAAAGTGTTAGTCGCTCAGTTGTGTCTAACTCTTTGTGACGCTATGGACTATAGCTCATCAGGTTCCTCTCTCCATGGAATTCTCCAGGCAAGAATACTGGAGTGGGTAGCTATTCCCTTCTCCAGCGGATCTTCCTGACCCAGGGATTGAACCTGGTCTCCTGCATCGCCGGCAGATTCTTTAAAACTTTTGAAAGTTTTAGAGCGGGAGTTGTCTAAAAGAAAGTGATGGTTTGGGGAATATTACCCTGGTAACAAAGCATAGGATGGATGAGGAGGGGAAGAGACTGAAAGATAAATAACAGTCAGCATATATTATTGTATTACAGAAAGGGCTAGGTAGGGGCATAGCAACTGCAAAGGAAGAGTAACAGATGAGAGACTCAGTGGGACTGGGTGATCACAGGTGACTCAGGTTTGAGTCAGAGTGAATGGAAGAGGACGCCTGTTGAGGGAGGAGGATGGGAGCTCAGTTTGTACTCCTATATGGGAACGTTTAAGTGGACTTTACCTCAGACATTATGAGCTATAATTGTCTACTTAGAATAGGAAATGATTAAGGTTTTTATGCTTATGTAGTAGGTTCTCAGAACTACTGTTGTATCATCTAGAATGGTATATTTGAAGCAGGAAAATAGATTCTTTGAGTTAGATACTTACATAAAGAGTAGAATTTATTCAGAAACTAAATTTCCTATGTTCACTTGAGAAGGGTGAAAAGAAAATAGAGGGGAGAATTATTTAGAGGGTAAATGGAAGTCCATGTCACAAAGCCAAAGAATAATAGATCTGCGGGTGGTTGTTGCTTCGGGTGCTGGGGCAAGGATTTAAATAGGAGTCTTAGATTTGACTTTAAATTTGAGTCTTAGGTTTGACTCCTGTTTAGTAGGTAATTGTTAACTTCCAAGTTTCTTTAGAGAAAGCAAACGGGTTTGTAGAGGATCTAAGATTGTAAAGGGTAAAGAGGGAATAATAGACAGAAATTAGAGACTTTGGTACAGATAGTTTATAACATTTGTCATTGTAATGAAAGAAAGGTAATAGGAAAAGGAGAAATGAGTGTGGTGATGAGTTTTTCTTTACGACTGGGGAAAAGAGCCCTGCACATTCTTTGAGAAATGAGAATGGTGTCAGAGGAATGATTGAAGACATAGAAGATAGAGGGTCTTTTGGAGTTGGAGAAATAAGATCTGAGTCACACCGGAGGTGCAGGGGTAGAGGGACAGTAAGACCCCCTGTTCCTCCTCTGGGACTAGAGAATGAGGCAGTTGGTGTAGAAGAAACAAGGAGACAAGGAAAGGTAGTTGATGAGAATCCTACTGTACTTTTGTGTGATATATTCAGTTTTAAAGTAGAGAAACCTACAAAGGAAGTGAAAAATGATTTATATTTTCCATAGAAAAATCAAGTGGTTTTACTGTGCTAAGCTTGCTTTGGTAGTGAAGTAAGAAACCTCAAAGTTGTTGCAACCTAATGAAGATCGTGGCATCTGGTCCCATCACTTCATGGGAAATAGATGGGGAAACAGTGTCAGACTTCATTTTTTTGGGCTCCAAAATCACTGCAGATGGTGACTGCAGCCATGAAATTAAAAGACGCTTACTCCTTGGAAGGAAAGTTATGACCAACCTAGATAGCATATTCAAAAGCAGAGACATTACTTTGCCAACAAAGGTCCGTCTAGTCAAGGCTATGGTTTTTCCTGTAGTCATGTATGAATGTGAGAGTTGGACTGTGAAGAAAGCTGAGCGCCGAAGAATTGAAGCTTTTGAACTGTGGTGTTGGAGAAGACTCTTGAGAGTCCTTTGGACTGCAAGGAGATCCAGCCAGTCCATTCTAAAGGCA